>NC_064880.1:50974104-50999104 GCF_929443795.1 Astur gentilis
GAGCTGACAAAAAATACTTGTCAGCATGATGCCACACGACAAAACTCAGCAAAGCATGATGCAACCGTGAGATATCCAGACATAACATATGGTGCAAAGATTGGAATTAGTGAAGACCGATCACCAAACTTAGATTGCAGAAGGCAAAAAATAAAATCAAACATTAGTACCTTCAGCCAGATTTTTTTTATTATTTTCAAAATGTCAAATTATAATCTTAGTGTCATTCAACTGAATGCTCCGGAGTGGTGCAACCGTGCAGGCGGATACAGTGCCAATTGGTCATTATTTTATATTTCGTGCTATTTTTACGCATCTAAAAATGCTGGTATTCGGTGCCTGAAATGCAGAGCCCTGCTTTGCATGTCTTATTGCTAGAGCAGATCGTTAGGAACTTACTAGTGAACTGTCCTGATTCCTCAGGCGTATTTATCATGCTTAGCTAATGTGGCATGTGACCAGAACAGGAATAAACTTCACACCAGAGCCCTCCCATCCTGTCAGTTGTAAAAGTGTGGTATTTCGTTAATTCTTAAAGAAGCAAGCGCAGGGAGAGGAAAAGTACGGTGGAGGGTAGGAGGGAAAACCCCGGCCGAGATCGAAAGGCCAGGAAGATGGGACACCAGCACTGGCATGGAAGGAAATCCGGCAGGCCAAAAAAAAAAAAAATTAAAAAAAAAAAAAATGTTTTCAGACCACTGAAAGATCTCGACTTCGAGGAAAATTCAAGTTGCTCCTCTATGAACCTCATCTGCTTTCTTTTCCCCTGCAGTCACTGCTGGGACTTGAGAGCAGGGAATGTCAGGCACAAAAAAAATTCTGCTTCCATAGCAAAGTCGCTAAGAGCGAATACCAGGGAATATGCTAATTTTTTTGCCCGATCTAGTCACAGCTACCTTCAAGTCCCACTGTGAAAGTTCACGTTTAATAAGGTGTGATTAACGAATGCTTAAGGAAGCCAAAAATCGTATGTTATGAAATGAAGGGGAGATCTGGCAGGAAGGAAAATACAGGAGAAACCACAGACAGAATAACCCAAGTGACAGGGAAATTAGTGGATGCCTGGAAATTGGGACTCAAACTACATTTCTTTGTATGAGAGTTTCCCTAAGCTTGCACACATGCAGGGTTTCTTTTTTTTCTTTATTTCCCTTTACAGTAAAATTGAAAATTCGAGCTTGATATATTGAATTATAGGAGTATTGCTTTTATGATCTGTTTCCTAAATATGCATTTCTGCCAATTTAACCTGTTGGTTAAAAGACAAGCTTGAAGAAAACTCTGGGCTTTGAGCTGTACACATAATTTGGCTTTGAACCTCCAGCCTTGACCCGGGGGTGCACCGAATCCAGAGCCAGGAGGCGGCTACCTGCGATTCAGAACCCAAGTTTTGCCACGATGGGGAAATCCCACAGTCTTAGCTCGGGAGATTTTAGCACAATCAAGTCACTTACTCCAATTAGCTTCAAATCTCAACGCGCTCTTGACCTAAACACTCCTTAAACCCCAGCGGTGCCAGAAGAAAACCCTCACGGGCGAGGTAGGAGCTTTCCCAACACTACCAACCAGCCAGCTGGATGCACCAGATACGCCTGCCTGCATCCCTGCCTCATCCCAGCTGTCCTGCTGAGCCCACTCGGCGCAACACGCTACTGTCCCTTTGCTAGTATCTCCACAGTCGCTAATTTTGTTCCCTTTTTCTTCCTCATAGACATTCTGCTTTTCCTCGGCACCGTTTTTTTGTGTCCTTCTCCTCACTGAACTGCCCACGCTGTCTCAGTCCCTCCCTCTGGCTTACTTTTCCCTACCATTAACAAGCCCAACCCTTGTCTTGTCTTGTTCCCCTTCTCCACACCGCCGCTCCCTCTCCGTTACTTCAAATCGCCCGATTTTTCGGATGCATGCCACATTTGATGCCCACTACACCCTTCTCCATCCAGTTGCCCAGCACTTTTCCTCTCCTCAAACAGAACTCAACCACCTCCACTGCTTCTCAACCAGACTTGCCTCCACCCGCCCGTCCCCAAGGTTGGGTGACGTCCTCGTCCCTCAATCTTTGCCCGCTTCGCTCATCCCTTGCACGCGGCGTTCGTTCAACGCTGCACCTCCTGCTCGTGCTCCCCCCAGCCAGCACAGAGGTAGCCTGGCAGGGAGTCATCCATATTTTATAAATTAATTTAGAAACGAGAAGATTAAAATACTTCATATTTTCATATTAATTTATATTGTTACTAAAAAGACTATACTAGAGCTATTTAGTCTACCACATCCATATCAAGGACTCGGTTTTGATCTGAGGGAACATGACAGCTTGAGCAAAGTTCTTTGTTCAGACACCACACAACATACCTTAGCAGCGCGCAGCATGCAGCTGTTACAACACTAATTGAAATATGTTTTTAAATGTATCGGGTTTCCGAGCATTTGCGGAAGAATTATTTGTTTCCCCCGTGTGCAAAACCCCCAGTATTTCAGCCATTTAAAAGGAGCGCCTAATCCCTACAATGCATTAGTAGGCCGTAAAATAAAGCTGAAGTGAGGTATTTTACACTGGGGATGGGGATAAATCTACAACTGGAGATGGATGGGGAGAACCTACAATTGTAGGTGGATGGGGAGAACCCGCGATCGTAGGTAGTCCTGGCTGCTTTGTCAGCTGTTTAGCTAACACACAGGGAGAGCGTTGTCGTGCAGTGTCGTAACATCAGGGGAGCAGAGATGGGTCGAAAGGAAGCCGATTTGAACATCCCACCCCACAGGTTTTACCCAGTCTCATCTGAGATGACCTGTGTCAACGGTGAGGGACGGAGCTAGGAGAGAGGTACCCAAGGCAGCTCACAGGAGGGCTCACGAAACCCCTGGGTGTCGTCCGGTGGACGCGTGATGTAGATGCCACGTTTTGCAGTGAAACCAAATGATAGATCTCTCTCGAATATCAAAAGGAAACGTTAGGGCTTTTTTTTTTTTATTCCACCATCTGCAAAAAGAGATTCCCACAGGGATCTGCGCTCAATTTACAGAGGGGAAATAATAACTAATCTGTTTGCAAAGTCTCTAAAACTGCATTTCTGTGAAAATAAAACAACAAAATCTCTAACAGTAAGTATGTCTCAGTCTTCCTGGGCTAAAAGTCTTTGACTGAAAAGCTACGCGTTTCCCATTTGCAGTGGTGTAAAAGTCATAAGACATCAGATCATAAGCTGTCACTGGTCCCAGACTAAATATCACCCATTCTTTGCCTAAGGCAAGTGGGTCTTTTTTCTATAGGAGGGGGCCAAACAGAAATCCCACTCTTTGGAGGAAAGAAGGAAACATTTTTGTGACAGTTTGTTTTTATTTTTTAAAGGCAGTTCTTTTGAAGCTGCTTGGGGGTTTGGATGTTAGATGTAGTCCCAATGGAGATGGATTAGCGGCCAGAGCACAGCGAAGCGGTCAAAGGTGCAAGATAAATGCAATTTATATATAATTGCCCAAGCTGCACCTGTTCCATTTTGAATAGGAGACCTTGTCTACAGAACAAATTTCACAAGCATAGAATATATCCTTTTTTTTTTTTTTTTCTTTATTTGAGTGTAAAATGGGGAATTCTAAACTTGTATCAGAGTAAAGCAAGAAAAAATAACCTTTAAATAGCATGTAAATTTTTAATGAATCAAGCTCTAAATAAAGAAAACTCCTGAGCTGGGAATTCAAAATACTAGCCAGAGAGAGCTGATTTGCTACCAGGCTCAAGAACAATATTTAGTTTACAGAATCAATCTGGAAATAAAACTAGTGCTTGCATCAGCATGAAAGCTACAAAAATAAAAAAGAGGTCTTAATAAAATATACAGTGGAAAAGGAAAGGATGAAAGCCCTAGCACAGCTATGAGGCCCTCGACAGCCCACACAAGTAATAAAATAGAATATGATGTAATATAGAACAACAATGAAAGGATTTAAAATTTCTAGGTAGGATTCTGAAAAACCGTTTCCAGCTTTTGTTGCAGAGCAGGCACGCTGCGAGTTTCCTTGCGAAGCTACGATAAAGCTGGTGTGTAGAAGACGTGGGCGTTGACGACGGCAGAACAAACCCTAACCTTCACCTTACTCCCGAATCAGCCCAACGCGGCGTTGGTGACCAAGGGGGGGCTGGATTGCTACCCAGGAGCCAGGATATTTCTCTATTTCTAGATGCTCCATTCTGTTGGCTCTCCTGCTCACTTACCCACTACTGTTTTCCCTCCTTATCTGCAATGCAAAGATTTTTTGGCTCGCCAAATGGCACCAGTGCTTTGCCATGAAGGCAACCCTCTTCTTCACCTTTAGTAAGGGAAGGGCCTTGAACCTTGGGCTAAGCAGCTTGGAGAAATCTGAGATTAGACGCATGCAGTATCCGCTCAACTAATTTCAGCCTGACCAAAGTTAGGATGAGTTCATACGACTTCACAGGAAAATAATGTGAGCACTGAATTTCCGTGCTACCTGCCGTGCTCTGCACCCTAATTACAGTGCTGCTGATTTTAAAGAAATCAGAGCTTGTAAAGCTCAAACTCTAAGAGGGACACGTAACTTCTCTGAACTTGGCAGAATTTGGTCCTGCAACAAGCAGTGGCCTCTATGCTAAATTTCAGATCAGCCAGAACCAATGCAATTCACTCATTGCAGTAATGCAATAAATTTTCCTTCTCCACATGAAGCTAGAAGCTATTGCAGAATGCCGTTAATACTGCATAAATTAAATATTATGGATTGTGAAATTTGGGTCCCTTTTTCTACTGTGCTCAAGCTGTGGCAGGCATGGTGTACAGAGGTAATCACAGAGCTCCTTCATCTGCAGCCGCATGGTCCTACCGAAAGTTTTTGGGTTGACACAAAGAACCGGCCAAATCCCATTCTTCTTCTTGCCCTGGCAGGGAAACTCGGTTCCGCTGCAATACCTATGGCATTCCTGTTTTCTCCTTTACAACAGTTGGTGTAAGCACATGATTAAGGCAGTTCCTGTAGTTTTACCTGTCAATGTTATTTTTTGCGCCAAATAGTTTCTCTGGGGTAAATCTTTAGGGGCTGCAAAGTAGGAATGTGGCCTCTGTCTGACTCTCTTAACCCTCGTTCTAGTGTGAGAAGTGGTGACAAGGAAGAATCTGATTGTTCAACTATCAGAGAAAAGACCTAAAAAAGCACATAGATTTTTTTACATAGGAAAAAAGAACATCGGTATGAACAACATCCACTATTTGTGCTTCTCCAGGAAAGACAGGAAGTGTTCCAATTCCTCCTAAAATATGTTTTTGATGAAGTAACAACGGATCGTGATCAGCTGGTCAGAAAATAGCAAAACACGCAGAAAAAAATCTTTTTCTCTTTTTTTAGGTTTCAAAAAGTCCAGTGAAAAATCTGGCCCTACCCTTACAACGACCCCATACCCAGAAGATGGCTTTACGTTCAATCCCGTTCCTTCCACCGCACACGGACTGCAATTTCGCCACTACATTATTCGTGCAATTCCAAGCTTTTTCCAAAACCTCTCAAATGAATTTGAAATTCACGGAAGATGCCTGCTAAGCCATTAGCCAAAGTCCCAGCGCGGCGTGCCTCCTGAAGGCTGTGAATGAGTTATGGAGGCTAGCCCAGGCAAGGTCTTCAGAGCTCCCAACCACCTCTATCCAACGTTAGCATGATGTGTGGAGGCTCCGAAAAAGCAGACGCATCCTTAGTAATACTTCACACTTCCCATAGCGAATTCCATCGCAGGATTTCAGCCTGCATGAATTAAGATTTACGACACCCCAGGGAGGCGGGCCGGTATCGTTTCCCTCTATTTCAAAGATGGGCGAAGGTGAGAGAAAGATGAAGCAATTTGCTGAAATTTGCAGAGGAAGTCTGTGGCAAGGCAGAAAAGAGCGCGGCACGCTCAGCCTCACCACCCGTGCCTTTGCCACAAGACCATCCTTCCTGTCTCTAAATGCCGCGCTCGGGCTTGATGATGTGCTGTGGTTCTAGCGTATTAAATATGACACTGCATACATGTTCTGGATCATAAGGCCGAGTCCCATAAAATTGACGGACGTAGTGTTGAGAAGCCGAAAAGGACAGAGCAAAGAAGAAGGGGAAAGGTCCCTACGCTGCAGCTGTGTGGTATTTTTCTAGGCAGTAGGTTCCCGTGCTACTTAAAGACCAGAACATATTTTTGCTTTTACAAATGCAGTTTATTTTGCAAATCAAGGTGATTGCACACATTTCAGCTTGTCAAATTTTCAGCCTTTCAACCATATGTCTGTCGACCTTATGGACTACCAACTTTATGGGATTCGACCATATGTCCAGATCCCGATATATACGAAGGCCAGTTCTAACATAAGAGCTTTACGGTAGTAGTGTAGTAAACCATAATGTTTGCAGATGGCTGTAATAAAATCATTCAGGAGAGGAAAGGTGCAGGGACGTAAAGCCTTCAAAGCTTCTTCTACTGAATAAACAATTTGATCTGAATAATGTAGTGGGAAGCACATTCCACCAATGAACTAGCTGATCTAGTCCAAAATGTTGCTTTTAATTTTCTTTCCTAATCTCACATGTATTTTAACTTCCTTTTTTATTTTCCTGTGGGATTAGCCTAAAATTTGGAAGAAAAGTGTAAGAAGGAAAAATAACAAAGTAAAGAATTTTTTTTTAAAGGCACAGCCCGCTTCTGAATTGTAAATTTTTCATATGTGAAATGCCAAATGGTTATGTGCGGCCTGGAAGATGTATTAATAGAGAGGTATAAGTTTTTTACTGTCACATGGTGAGATTGAAGGATGATGTGACTCGCTTCATTTCCTGAAGTGGGACTCAGCTTTCAAAGTTAAGGAAAGTTTCCTCCTGAGTAAGCTTTTTCTAACTCTAGGAAGTTGGAGTTTGGTTTATGTCCTGCTGCACAATAATTCACATGATAATTCACATTCCCTTTGTCTAACAGAACTTGATATCTCTATTATTTGGGGAGCTCCGGTCCCGTTTTCCCCTAACTGAAACGTGCTGAGCCGATGCGTCCCCCTCGGAGACCCCCTCCACCTCCAGGCTCATGCCTGTCCTGCCTGACAGCAGGGAAGGGAGCGCTGCCTGCAAGGGGAACCACGGCCAGCATAGGTGTGATGGAGGGTCTTTTTCAAACCAAAATATTTTTTAAGCTGACAATCCGCGGTGAGCTTTGGCAAGCTTCCTTGAACTAAACGATAATCAGTTCCTACTCGGGAAAGAAGGAAACCTTCCCTGGGCATTAACTGAGAAGTGAAAAAGCGAAATGCAACCTGCCTGCGCTGCTGGCGTGCGAAATCACGGCGAGAGCAACCCCCGTGAGCTGTTTACTTTCAGATAACTTGGCCAGAGCCAGCTCTCATGCTGCTAACGTCAGTGGAAGTTTTTCTACTGGATTAAACGGTGTGGGGTAAGATAGTGTCTAAGAAACGAGAAGTACGCTGTCACTCTTCCTTCCCGTGCCAGGCTTTGTGTTGACCAAATTGCAGTCCTTTCTGAGTGCTAGGGCCTGCCTTATTTGAAGAGGGCTCATCCCGCGAGATGCTGAGCGCCACGATTGCCACCACGCTCGACATGGCACAAGCTCACCTAGCACCTGCCAACATTCACCCCATCGTATCCAACAGTCCATTCCCAAGCAATGACCATTTAAAAAAAAAATGAAAAAATAAGTTGAACTGAGCAAAAGATAGTATTTCTTCCCTGTTGAGAGCCTCAGCACCTGCTGAACCGTTCATTGCACAAGCGTACTCATGAAACACTGCGAGGAGCATAGCACGGACCTCAACCCTCCCCTCGGCGCGCGCGGCCGGCCGCCCTACCTGTGTGCTCGTATTTGTGTCGCAGCAGGGAACTGCTCTTCTGGAATGTCTTGTCACATAGGTCGCACGCATACATGCCACTTTCTGTCTTCTTGATCTTCTTTCGGGACAGACATGAGTCGGAGTCCGTCATGTCGTCGAGGCCGGACATGTAGTCTGGGGTTCCATCAAGCAATTCTCCCTGCGAGGGAACCACCCGTCAGCGACACCTGCTTCCACCACCGCTCCTTCCCCCAGAGGAACCAACCTCCCCAGAAAAGTTAAAATCACGTCTGCTTAGGATGAGGGTCCCTCTTGGCTTAGGAACCCGTCGGCAATGAAACTACAGCTGATGGGAACTCTACGAGGAGCCTCCTACTTCTCTGCCCGCAACCGACTTTCTGGTTTTGAGCGCTCTGCAATAATATGATTTACGCAAGCGGGCGCCGGTTATCATATTGGCGCTAAATATTTTCAAGGAGCGGAAAACGCAAAGGGGAGGCTCTTCGTGGATGGCAAAAGGTATTTGTAACGTCTTACAGGGGTGAGCGTCAGCAACGGCTAAGAGATCATTCCTTTCAAAACAGTGAAACTTGGATATATTCTGTATCTGTAGAAAGGTTTTAATTGAATTTTATATTTAGGTACAAATGTTATTATTATGCAATCCATTTAAATGTATGTCTCCCGACTAAAGGCCTCAAGCTATATTTTTATATTTAATTTTGTAATTTGAAATAGGGAATATTAATAACACTTTTTATCAATGTTCTATCTATGTTAAAACAGCCGTCAGCATTAAGCAATAATGAATGTGGATCAGTAAATTATTAAATTTCTTGATATTTATTTTGTCTTGATCCAAAGAGAGTGCAAACTCGCATGATAACATACATTTCCATTTGCTATCACACAGTTCGGTGTTCTTAGACTAGGTTTGCACTAATTAATATTAGAGAAGATTAAATAGGCTTAAATACATTTACAAAGAGGGCAGATGTACTGTAAATTGGAATAGTAGAACAGCTGTTATGGAGGTGCAGTGCTATTTATGCTCCTATTGTGCAAAGCGGGATTACAGCCTGTAATGTAAAACCATACCTGATTTTCACATTTGAAACTATAAAACATTTACTAGTCAGTAAAATTACTAATAGACCATAATAGGACATAGGGGAACGTGCGCAAATGTAAAAAAAAATTATTAATCTATAATCAGTTAATCTCATTTAACTAAACTCTGTACATTATATTTGAATACACCCAGCAAAAAGCTATAAAAGTACGTGACTTCTGTAGAGCGGCTCTTTGCTGTAGGCACACAAGCGGCGAAATCCTTTACTACTCACGTGTTAACTCTGGGACGACCTGAGAAAAGGATTAAGGGTTGTACCCAGGCATGAAGAAGTGCTGACCCAGATTACGTGTCCAGCGAAAGACTTTGTCTGCGATTAAAGACCCTTGCTGCTACCCCTCCAAATAATTTCATTTAATCCGTGGGTCCTTTCAAAGCTGTTCCAGATGACTGGCAGGATTAGAGGACGGGTAGTCGGGGAAGGGCAGTAGGTGGGCTGAAGGAAGGGGCTATGGTAAAGCAACGCGTCAACATTTCTCATCCCCCAGACATTCGTGAGAAGAGAGAATGCCTCTCCCATGCACGGTGGGTGAACAATCCCCCAAAAAACATGGAGAAGGAAGCTTTGAAGGACTTTCAACGGGATAGAGCTGCTACGAGGCTATACAGTCCTCCGCTTGGAGGGATGCAGCTTTGCGTCCAAGTGTGGGGGTGATTCCCAAAGGGTCTCCTACTGCTCCTTTTCCTCATGGAGAAATGAGCCCTGCAGAGCTCAGTTTCTCTACAAGGTTCCCTTTTTTTTTTTTTCTGCAGGATGGGATTTTTCATGGACATTATTATTGTTATTATTATCATTATTTAGATACAATTCTAGTAAGAAATGACTGAGCTCTTAACAGAATAAAACCATAAATGTTATGCCTATTCAAAGGTACAGATCCTGCTTCTGAATCCAAGTAGAGGTATTCTTAAGGTAATCGCAGTTTGTTTTCCTACTCCACTGCATTTTCGCACGTTCGGACTAAAGCAAGCTCTGCTAATTTTGTTGGAAATGTTGAACATAGCTTTGGGCTTTTTCTTCTGCAAGAGGACATATCACAAAATACTCAATTCTAGCCTTTCAAAAGAAAACGGTTGCAACAATTTACCTGAAATCCTTGTTTCCGCTGGTACTTTCTCCTTTGCTGCATATCGGCAAAAGTAGCTGCTCCAGTTGGGTAAGTATAGGCCATATGTGGTAGGAAGCTCATCTGATCTAGTCCTGGGTATGGTCGCAGCCCTGGAATACTGGTCTGGACTGGTGGCATAAAAGTGGCTGGGGGAAATGCGCTCTGTGGTGGAAGTGTTGTGTATAAAGGTTTGGCACTAAATGGGTTCATACCAAATACTGGGTTAGTGCTTTTATCCAGATTATTTGAATTAGAAAACTCCTTCTTGATAAAAGTCAAGTTCAGTGGCTCATCTGAGTTTTCAGATGATGAAGAAACACTGTTGTGTTCTAAATTTACACTATTAGATTTTGTTTTGTTCTTTGTGGCTATAATACTTTTGGGTTCCTTCATTTGTTTTGGTAAAGACAAGTCCAAAGGCTCAGCCTGAAGCTCCTCAGAAGAGAAACTGTTTGGAGTGTAAGAACTACTGTGGGAGTTTTTAGAAGATGTGGAAGAAAGATTTAAAGGAGAAGGAGTATTGCTCCTAGAGTGGTCCAATTTATCAACTGGTTTAATATTGGTAAAATGAGGAGGTTTCGTTAGCCTGAGAGGAGTATCACAATTAGTAACACTGTTATGGAGTTCAGCTATAGATGGTGAAGTTATAGAGTCCACAGGCTTTATGGGAGATCTGGCTGACAAAGAGTCTTTAGTGGGAGTGTTGTTGGTGGCAGCCAGCGCCACCTTGGCACTGGCCCTTTCCAGTGATGGTGACCTGGAACTTGAATACTGGTAGACTTTTCTTTGTTCAAACCATTCCTTCACAAATTCCTGAGGAAGGCCAACAGCAATGGAAATTTTCAGTAGTTCATCAGAGTTGGGTTCCATATTCATAGCATAATATGCTTTAAGTACAGACATGTGGTCCTTGTATGGGTTGATGGGGCTAGTCATTCCTTTCTCAGAAAGTACTGATGACAGCAAGAGGGTTTGCTTATCAAACACTCCAGGTTTGTTGGGAACCATGTTCTCATGAGGCTGAAGGACTGCCTTGATTTCTTCGTTCATTTTACACAGGTAACGCTCATGCTGATGCAACGGAATGGGACCAGGAAAGCTTTCTTTACAGAACTGGCATGAAAATGGAGTGGATACGTTATGGTTCTCTATCATCTTGTCTTCAGTTACCAGGTCTATTAGGGTTCGCAGCTTCTCTTTTTTAATGTTATTGAGCTGCCTCCTCGAGTCTGTGGTTAAGCTCTGGAGGCAAGCTTTGGCTTCATTGACTTTCTCTAATGTATAGTCAATAATACTTTTAGTGGCACCATTATGACTTACTACTGGAAGACCCACAGGGGGAATATTGGGGGAGGTAACTCCTTGTTCCTCGGCTTGAGAGCATGAGTCCTTCATGTGGTAAACCTTCAACTTGGAGATCTCTTCAGCCTTGCAGTCCATTTTCTGCCTGGAAACCGTGTTGTCCACAATCTGTAGGACCTTCTGCACCTCACTTAAATTACTGCCTACCGCAGGAAACCCAAGCAATGGTGCTTCCATCCCTACACCTAAGTGCTGCATCGGACTTTGAGCAGAAGCGTGAACTCCTAAGGGGCTGGTTGCTCCAAGTCCACCATTCATAAAAGGACTAGTTGCACTAAACCCATGTGAGGCCATAAGAACCTTGTATTCATTGAAATCTAGTGGTTCTGTTTTAATTTTCAGTAGGCCTGTTTGTTCAGACATACTAAGTGGTTTGCCATTCTCCAGCTTGTTTCTCAGCTGTGTAATGGCTGAATTAGTAGGAGAGGAAGATACAGAATTAGGAGAAGAACCCGTCTTGATATTGTTTCTCATTCTGCCATTTACAGAGATTAAACCAATACACTTCTTGCTGCTGATGTGCGAACTGTAGGAGCCAGAATGGGAGAAACGTTTCTTGCAGTTTGGACACTCGTATGGTTTTTCACCTAAAATGATAATTAAAACCAAATGTTAATTATCTTTGTTGTCGCTCTAGTTGCAAGCGATCTTATTTGATACCCAACTGGTTGTCTGTGTATCCACTGATCAATAGTGAGGAAAATATTAATTCTATGAAAACAGCCACACACCACCACTGCTTTACCCTCCTCTTCCTATGGGTCTTGAGATCAGTTTGGACCCACGGTCTCCAGCCGGCAACAGCCGCCAAGGTGTGAGATCGGCTCCAGACTGACCATTGCAAGTCACGGGTAAATACCTTGTGACAAAGGGAATCAAATCAAATCCAGACTGTTCAAATTTGATTTGTTTCTTCTCCCCCCCCCCAAAAAAAAAAAAGGAATTTCCACTGGAAACAAGCATGGTGTGAGAAACTGAGTGCTGATGTTAGGACCTCCACGTCAGCCGGTGGAGGTTTGTGCCCTGGGCAGAGCCCAGCGGCATTTCGTGTGCTGAACGGTGCATCAAGCAGGAAGAGCCAAAATGCACAAGCCATTCAGTATGAGACACTTTGCACTAACTCGTTAGCTGAGAACATGAGCTGTGTTTCACTTGGGGGGACTTTTTGTTATGGAAAATATAATGGACTCTTCAGGGTCCGACTGCACAGAAATGAGTGAACGCTTCTGAACTCAAACTGCCGAACAAACAACCTGTATTATTTGCAGGAAGCTTTACTATTTCCAAATCTTTCAGCAAGACCGTGGTATTAACAGCATGATAAATGAGGATGACTCAGATATCACTTATGAAATACCTTAGTAGCTCCAAGAAGCCAGAAGCAGAACTGTGTAAATTTTAAGCAGTCTTTAAAACTCAGCTAATTAAACAAAATGCAAATGAGCACACCAGCACCTCCGCTACTCACCACTGTGAATTCGCAGGTGTTCCTTCAGATGGTGTTTATATTTGAAGGCCTTGCCACACTCAGTGCATTTGAACTTGCGATTGCCTGCTCCTTGGGTCAGCATTTGGTGCTGGGAGGAAAAAAAAAAAAAGATACCAACATGAATTTTATGCAAGAGAAACCATGAATTTGTAGCTTAAAAAACAAAAACGAAATTAATGTGGCTCTGAATTTATCAAGCGGACCAAAAGGTCTGCATGTACATTTATTTGTCTCATCAGTGTTGCAATAAAAATCAAAATGTTGGCAGTAAACCGAAACAAATGAGAAAGTACTTTCACATGAGCATTCGATATTTGCTTTAGAATTATTTCCTAAGTCTCTCATCAGAAATGTGTTGCTTTAAGGTATCTTACGATGAGAGAAACTGTTTTATAAGAAGATTTGTGGCTCTTAATATTCCTAGCAGATTCTGAACATGTGGGACTCCGCTTGTTTAAAAATTCTGTTTACTGCGTGTGTAGGAAAGACAGAAATACTGTCGTTAGTGGCATTTCGTGTAAGATTTAATTCATTATCAAGCAGAAGAGACTGCGTCTTCGGCATGAGCTGCTGCTGGAAGTGGTTTTTGAAATCACAGAGCAGCAGGGAAGACTTCAGCTACCTTTCGTGCCATGTTTTCCCCCGGTGCTCTTCTAAGGGGTGAGGGAAAGTTGAAAGTTAAAAGTGGCATGAAGATATAATCAAAGGCAGCTGACCTTTTTGCAACAAGCACGAAAAGCCCCGTGACTTTGAATTTGGAGAGGAAAAAAAAAAAGATTTTAAAAAAATCTAATAATATTAATAATAATGCAGCCGACCACTCTGGATGCTCAAGGTAGGAGGTCAGCCTTTTGCAGGCGGCCACGACACAAAAGCCTATTGCAGGAGCAGGGGGGGGGGGGAAGGAGAAAAAAAGAAAGGGGGGGGGAAAAAAAAAAAAAAAGGCAGCGCCGAAACGGTATGACAACTGCGAGGGTGTGCTGCCTCTTCCCACATTCCTGGCGAGACAGATGGTGTTACATGGGACACAGGGAGGTTTGTTCAAACAGCAGCAACCTTCAAAGATCAAGCAGAGCCCAGCCCGCCGCGCGCCATTGAGGGACCCGCGCTCATATGTTGCTGAGTTGCATAAACAAACAGCAACAGCTGTTTTGTCTCCCCCCATCGCCCTCCGAGGACTACTATAAACTTTAGTTGTGCCACTGTTAATATGATACAATCATTTTAATTTACTAATTGTAAATGCCATGAGCAAATGAGGGGACTTTTCAACACCAAAGCTACCATTCATAATGCGCCAGCACCGGCGTGCTCTCGCATGTGAAATTTCAGGCGGTTACGTTGGATAAATATCTAGGCGGATTTTGGTGGTTTGTTGGGTTTTGTTTTTTTTTTCCCCCTGGTGTTTTTAATGATATGAAGCAAAAGAAAGAACCTTACGGTGGATCAGGTTAGGAAAAATACACATGTGAAAATCTGTTTGTCTACTGGAAAAGCCACGGGAAGGAAAGAATAGGAGAAACCGCTCTAGAATCATTTATATTGATTTAAGATCAAGCAAAAGATACGGTTCTCTTAAAAATGCTAATTGCAAAAATCGCGCGATTAGGAGATGTGTGTTTGCCTAACTGAATTTACCTTATGCTGAGAAAAACCTACCAAGAGAAATACAGCCGACCATGATTTTCAGGTTTTTAAGAAAAATAAATACGGCATAAAGCCTTTATAATTTGACACAATGCACGCATCTATTTATTTAAGTTTTAACCGTGCCATTTGAGTTTCCATTACAGCCCTCCATAGGATGGGTTTTCAGAAGTAATTCTCTGGCGAGGACAGGAGCAGTTTTTTCTGCTGGTATGTAAAGAGTTTTGTGGCACAGGTCTGTCGCCAGCCTGGTTAGGAGCACGAGGGAAGCTCAGTCACCTGTTTGAGATACGCAGCATTTCCTTAAATGCAGCACTGATATAATATTACACGCATCACATCGAGGAAAAAACTGCTTTGATTTATCGCAGATACTCTGCCGGGCTACACAAATGATAGCGATGCCGCAATTCTAGCGCGTGCGTGTGTTAGTGGCACCATCACAAAAGATAGCCTATATGTACCGTAGGAAGAGTTATTCTAAAAATGCGTAATTATGTTTAACAAACGGTTATACAAAATACGCATAATTTCACGTGACTGAAAAGGTTACTCAAAAAGTAATGAAAAAATATCAGCGGATCTTTTAGTATGTCTTGGAGCTCCTCTTTGCAACACTGCAAAGTAAAACTAGGTGAAAAATGGAATTAAAATTGCTGAGATGTTTAATAATGTATAATTAAAATGCTACAGTTTCATTCACTTTTTGAGGAACATAAAAACGAACTAAAGTCAAGTTAAAGTGCAAATAAAATTTCTAAATTAGAAATTAACACACTCATTCGATCGTGAACATAAGACTATTAAATCATATTAGAAGAGACCATCAAAAAATCATTTAGACCTCAATTAAAGCTATTACCATTAAAAGATCTGCATCTTCAAAATGCCATGAAAAATTAATAATGATTGCCAATCAAAGCAATATCGTTTCTCTAAGGGGTTATTATGGAAAGAAATCACTTAAAACCAGCCCCCCACCTGATCTGTCCCTGGCTTGTGTGTCACCATATGCCGCTCGAGCTGGGTGCGGTAGGCAAACGTGTAGTTACAGAGAGGGCACGAGAAGTTCTCCTCGTTCTTCTCGTGGCGGTACTTGATGTGCTCCTTGAGGGACGTCAGGCGCTTGTAGCCCCGGTCGCAGTAGGGGCAGGTCAGCAGTTGGGCGAAGGCATCTGGAGTTCCAGGTGGCAGGTCTGCGCCCCGGGATGGCGGGGAAGGGGGGCGGGGGGGGGAAGAAAAGGCAGGCCAAAAGGTCAGCAAATCAATGGCAGCTCATGGGCTGATTGCCCGGGATGGTATGAGAGGAATCGCTGCAATCTGCTGCCCGAGAGGGAGGGACGGCGCTTCCAACCGGCGGCGGGAGGCACCGGCACCCGCGCACGCCCACGGCAGACTCGCAGGACCCGCTCCGGACCCCGCTAGGAAATTAATTATGGGCATCGCTCCACCGGCAGCCCTCGCTGGCTGGCAAACTAAGAAATACTTTTCCTGATCGATCGGCGATTCGCGTTCCAGCCCCGGCTCGTTACGTTACTCGTGCCATTGACCGAATCCTTCCCACCGACGCTTTCCCAATTATTTGTCAAGGCATCGGAAAGCGATAGGCCGGCTACCCCGTCTTGTGGTGCACTAAAACTCTACTAAAACTTCCCAAAATCTCAAGTGGAGCAGCAGCCTTTCCCCGTTTAAATTCAGCTCGTCAGTTCACCCGCCAAATAATACAAATTTGCTGACTAAAAAATCACAATACACTGAAATTACAACCCCAATCTTTGCTCATGAAATTCCATGCCGCTGCAGCTGTTCTTCAATTTTTAAGGTAAACACCCAGGCATGTAGTGCATTTATAATTGCAACAGCTGCACGAGGTCAGGATACTGGCTAAAAATGAATTACAGCCTCACCATTTTCTTCTTGCCCGTTGGCCTCTGGAGTGCCAAGGCGAGACAGTTCCTCAGGGGCTTCGGGGTAAATAATGGCTGTGTCGCTGCGCTGCAGGTACTCCGCTATGCTAACTGCGTGCCCATCTCCTTCCTCCAGTTTCCTTTTGGCAAAGTATTCCTCAAAGTCCGACGTGCAATTTGCGTTCTTCACTAAAACGAGAGAAGGGGAAAAGAAAGGAGGTTTGAGCGCATCCTCCCCGAGAGCGCGGGTCAGTCAGCGTCGGTACGCGGAGGTTGAACTGGTGTACTGGAGCTACGAGGCTGGGGCTGCAGCTGGATCCTCGCTCTCATCGGTCTTGCTCCAGCTGCTAATAAAATTAATGCGGGCTTTCCCCCGGGGTGGATGGAGGTAAGGGCGGACAGTTAAATTAGCAGGAACGTGGGCTCTGTGTGGCAGCAGGAGAAGTTTAGGAGGCTTGGGTAATGCAGGTAATCCTTCATCATCTGTGGAACCTGAACCTTCAGGGGGCTCCTGGGGGACCCATGGCTTTTGGCATGAACACAGCTTGACCTACAGGACTGAGCTCAGCCACCCCCAGAACCCAAAACAGTCCCCACGCAGGAGACGGTAGTTGCGGGTAGTAAAGACCACAACTGCTTCTCGTCCAAAACAGGTCCTGCCTTGGGCTGCCCTTCCACAGCAGGCAGGAGAAAAGAATTGCTCACAACATATTCCCTTCATTTTTTTTTTTCCCTCCCTAAAAAATTAACTCGACAATGGGAGAATAGGTTGGTTTAAAAAAAAAAAAAAGGTATCGCTTCGTAGATTTCTACAGATAGAACTGCATGTTTTAAACCAAAACAGGGACACAAAGCCTAAAACCACTTTTTGGGTCTGTACAAGAGTTTTCCTTCTTTTCCTTAAGTGTAAACCCTATTTTTTATTGTCCATGCGATGTACATGGAAATAATACATGCTCAACCACAAAACATCCTGTTACTAAAAATATGCTTTTCTCCTCCATGTATGAACACTGCATACAGAAAAGACCTTAAAAACTCTGGGACATTGTGGACAAATATTAATATAATTATACCAGGAAAAAAGAGCTGATCACTTACTTTCTCTGTTTTTTTTTTTTTTTTATTAACAAGTCTTGGAAGACGCAGTTGGTGGCAAGGAATTAAAGATACTTGTTTTTAACTGACCGTAAATGAAAAGAACAGCTTATGATCGATTACATTTTTAATGTATTTCTCCTTAGGTGAAATAAGAAAATGAGGCAATGCCATAAACTATTCTACAGTTCATGTAAAAGTAAAATATTAAATGGCACGATTCTGCTCTCACTGATGCCAGGGAGCAATATGGAGTAAACTCATGGAAATCAAAGGGGTTATGGCCCTACAGGGTTATACCGGTTTGTGACCACTGGAAGCGAGAGACTAACCAGCTCCTTGGTGTTTAAAAACGGGTAAATGCTTTGCCTCACTTTCCTACAAAAATGCAAGGTGATGCTGGCAGTCAAAATGAGACGTGGCCTCTGACCGGGGCACAACTGGAAACCTGAAAGCGCCTGATTTGAAGCGCCCATCTCGCCGTCGTCGATAAAAGCAGATATTCGTCTATGCAGACCTCATTCCTTTAGCTGCTAAAATCAAATCCTCTGGCTGAGACAAATATGCCCTGTTTTTCATACAAGCTGAGCAGCTTCTCAACTGTTCTGCAGTACTTTAGTGACAGTGACCAAATGGCACGGGGCATGGGACCCCATGGTTGGAAAGAAACTTCTATTCCTATCGCAGCGGGTTTGTAGGGAATCGCTACAACCCCACGGAGCTGCTCTTCCCTTGGTCCTTCTGTAGCTTCTGGTATCACTTGTTCTTAGCATGAGAAGCAATATCTCCTTTTTTTCTCCCCCAAAAAGCAACTTCTAGAGAAGGGGATTATGGAGAACAAGACCGAGTACCTTACCTCCATTTTGTTGCTGTGAGAGAAATATAACAAAATGGTGGTTACCAAAGTACACCTTATGCACAAAAGCATCAGACTATGTTTTTGACTTCGTTTTTATCAGACCAAAGCTGAGGCATTACTTCTTACATTGGAAACTTGACTTTTCATTCCCTTGCTACGCCTAGATCTCCCAACTGTTGCAAGATCATCCACCCTCCGGTTTAACGCTATCCTGTCTCTGCTCCTTCCTTTGGCTTAGCGATAGATCCAAAGAAAACAAGTTTATTTTTTTCCAGATTCAGGCCATGACCCAGTAAACGCCACCTGTGAAGCAGGGGAAAGAGAGCTTTTCTCCAGAGAGGAGATATGGGAGCAGGAAGGGGAAAGGGTTGGATGGCTCTAAGGGATGGCTCCATGTGTCCTTCTGCTCTTCCAGGCAGGCTGGGAACTTTTGGAGCTTGCAACCGCATTTATAGACTAGGGATTCAAGCCACTGAGCAAGGCCTGAGTTAATATTAGGAGCTTCAGTCCCAAGCTCGAACCCAAACAAAGTTCTTCCTTCCCGGCCCCCAAGTCTATCTGGAGGCTGATCCAACAGGCTGCGGAGGACCGCTGCGATATTACTGGCCTTGGCTTCCTAATTCTCTGGATTATTTAGCTTCTATGTCTGTGCATGCAATCGGGGAGCTAAAGCAAATGTTTATGTCTACATTATAAACCCCTAAAAACAAGGGGATTTGGTGGAAAAGCTGACACATCCTTAACTGAAACAATACAACCAGTGCTGCGACACTGCAGATCAACATAAATAGCAAAAGGTGAGCATGTCTATCTGGTTTCTCACCCGCGATGTTACTGACAATTCAGACATGGCTGGAAGCTCACCCAGTGTTACTAAAAAGACCCATCTGATAACCATTAGGTTTCTCTCTCAATTTCTGGGGGGGGAAGGCTTGCTTCCCCCCTCCATGCCCTAATTTGTTTTCCATGCAGAAAGTCATGTTCCCAGATTCCTCGTGGACTGACACTGCACACACGTTGCACATCCCCTCCTGCGAGGCAAGAATTTCAGCGCGATCTACAGCGGGTGACCTCACCAAATAAGTCTTTTTTTAATTAATTATTGGAGCCTGGAGAGCAGAAATATTTTCAGCTCCAAAAGCTGATGTGGCCGTGTCACATAAAAATAAAACGCATTAAGGAAAGCTATCTTTGGAGGCATTTAGGACCTTTCAAGATAAAGTGAGAGAGAGGTTCAAGGAGCTTGGGAGACCAGTTATTTTGTGTGGGAACTCGTCCTGCGAGATGGTGATAGCTGCCTTTAATCGCAAACAAAGCTAATAAAACCACAGCCTTCATTAGCCAGGAAGTGAGAGGCCCCCATTGGTACACACAGATTACAGCCTGAAAACGGCCTGTCCTCCAACCTGCCAAGTTTTACTTCTGTTTTCCTCCCTCCGAAGGTTGGGGGTTTGGTTTTTTTCCGTTCTTTAAATTATATTAAGAGATCTTTACTCGAAGCTTGTCAGATGTTAGCAATCGAAACCAGGATTTTTTTTCTGTTTGTTTACAGGGAATTTGTTAATCTATTTTCTGCAAACATCCCAGCTGTAATAACCGTACAGGTACAATAAAATAAACTATAGGAATTTATTAATTCACATTTTAAAAAACCCTCCTGCAAAACACCATTTTTTTCCAGCAAACCCAGAAATATTTACAAATTAATTTAGCAGGACCAAAGACTAAAATTTTCACTCTAATGGTCACTTTTGCTGTTCCGCTATAAAGCCTCCATGGCTCATTATAAAAATGCAGCTGATTAATGTATGGATAACAAGATTTCTTTTTTAAACACCACTAGGAAGTGGCCATTCTGACACTAGCAGAATAATTTAATCACGGAGACTTTTTCATTTAGCTTGCTTTCTCTCCTAATGACGTTCCGCAATAAACTTGATGCTAAAAATACACTACAGTTGTTGCATGCACCTACAGCAACTTTGCCAGTTGGATGTATGTGAACGAGTCTGAAGCTGTATCTCCTATCTCTGTGCTCAGCCCAGGTCGTGGAGCGCTGCAAGATCTGGCGTCAAGAGGGAGAGGCACGTTGTGTTAAATGAGAGAAACCTTCTTGGCCCATGTGGAAGAGCCCATGTTAATCAGTAGGAAGACCCAAATGGCTTTCTTGGACACCAGAAGGTCACTGTGGTGTGTCTTCCGCTGAAGATGGAGTCACTGATCCAACTTCTGTCATTGGGTCGAGTGTCAGCCTCACCTCAGCTATTTTATCAAACATCAGTATTCAATCCCCTTACTACCTGCAGGGAAAAGTTGAGGCCAAACACTCAAGAAAGGCCCAAAGCCTATAACGAGGCCGAAGAAGACAACTTTGAACATTTCCCAGACTAGCTAAGAAGGATCTCGAATAGCTCAGGGACTGACCTCTTCCCTTTCCTCCTCAAATAGCAGTTGGGGCACCTCAGTTTTACTCTACGCAAAGGATGCTGCAGCTCCTGATAGTCACCTGGCGTCTTCCACTCAAGGTGAAAAGCCTGGCAAAGGCGTTTAGTTTATCAGATGATTTAATATGACTAAGTAATCTGACATCGCTCTTAAGAGACTACGGAGACTGCAGTCATTACAGAAACATGCTCTACCCAACCTACCCAGGCATCAGCCTCCACTGAAGGAGGTAGCTCTGAACGCCTCAGTGATAAAAGATTGGAATTAAACACCAGCAGAGCACTAGGCAACTCGCAATGATTATTTGAGCAAGCCGCCCATCGCAGCAAATAACAGCTGGAGCAAAGAGGAGGCTGGGACTTTTGCACAAGACGTTTGGGGAAGGAATTGCCAGGTGCAACATCCAGAGCAGCTTTTGCATTTTAGACAGAGGCCACCTAGATGCAAAGCGCTCTTTGAACCACGAGTTTGCACTGCATCAGGCCGGGTAGGGGCAACCTTTATCTTTTCCCCCAGAAAACTGGTTTCAGAAGAAGCAGGAGACCCCACGCGCGGTCAGCGGCAGGGCTGCGGGGGGGCTCGAGGGCGCCCTGCCCCCAGAGAGATGCCGTGAGGCCGAAGTCGAGCAGGCAGAAGACACCATCAGATACTGGAAGGGAAGGGGCTAAGAGGACACGAAGTCTTCCCCCTCAAGCAGACCACACTGCAAATATAAAAGAGTCAAAGCCTGTTATAGTAAGGAAAATATGTGCAAAGGAAGTCACACGGACTGATAGGAGACCTCAAAGGCTCTGGTAATGGTAATGCAGATAACCATCAAGTCTTATTTCCGAATCAGACGTCTTTTAAAGTCCTGTTTCTCCAAGTGCTAAGCACAATTTGTCGCTTTATTAACGTCCCTTGGAAGTAAAAAAGCTTTTAAAATACATATGTATCCAGTTCTGTACAGCAACATCATTAAGTCTATACATAAGGATAAACTGTGCCTTGGTGCCACCCGCCTTTCATGCATAGTAAATCTAATGGATGAAAAAAGCAGTGACATGGTTTTATTTTCCTATTATTTTCCCCCTCAAGAATTATAAAGTAAATTTCTTGTGTTACTTAATAAGAGCATTGGGGTTTTATGTGGGTGTTACCAACATTAGGAAAGTGTGAGTAATAAAATCCTTGCAAGACTTAGGTACCACCTTTTACAGTAATATTTGTGGAGAGCATTACCTATGAACTAAAACTCATAATGGAATGCATAGAAATGTACTTATACTAGAAATCTCTTACTTTTAACCGTGTAAATCAGGGCTATCTGCAACATCTCAAATTGTGGCAAAAAGCAAAAGAAACATTGGGTGATGTATGGCGTTCAGCTGTGCTGAGGATGGATTGGGGCCTTGTGGCCTTTGGAAAGAACATGGTAAACCCCTGAATTCATTTGGATTAGAAAATAGTAACAGAAACCTTTTGCTGTTTTGCTTTGCTACAGAAAAAAAAGAGATGGCTCGGAGATGATGCCTGCTAAATATCTCTGTCCCCTTTCTTGTTCCACAAAATGTATTGATTTCTAAGAAGAGAGGAAAGAAAGAGATGTGGAAAGTGAAAAAAAAAAAAAAAAAAAGATTAGCCAGAAACATAATAATCTCATAAATATGCATTTAAAGTGTGTGTGTCTGTGTATCTATGTGAGGGGTTTATGTGTGTCTTGCTGAAAAGATGTTTTCCGTCTCTGAAGTAGCTTACTCTGTGCACCATGCGAATCTGGGGTTGCCAAGAAGGGTGCACCCCATCCTCATTATCAGGCTCTTTGTACAGTCTCTCTCATTAAAAGACTACTGTATCTTGGTCCAGCTACTTTAAACTACACGAGATGCACCCTCGCTGGGAAAACATCTCCTCACGCTGCTGAAAACTATTAGCTCACAAGGACGCGGTTAAAAGGAGTTAGGGGCTGAAACGTTGCGGGGCATGGGAGGGGGAGCAGGGACCCTCACCGAAGCAGTTTGTCGCTGCACCGTTGTGATCAAATTGGGGAAAAAAATGAAAAAGACCAGGAGAATTAGGTAAATGTTTCCCAACTGTTCGACTGAAAACAAGAAAGAAATTGTTTCGTCACTTCTTCTCTCCATGCACAGCTAATTCTACGTGATACCGAAGGAAAAGCGCTGCTCGTATCGTGCGATACCTTACCTGTACCATTGTTTCCCGTGGTCTGAATTGTGGCTTCAGGCCCCATAGTGTCATAATCTTCCTTCATTTCTTCTGCAAAAGAAGCATGCACACTTTTTAGCGTTTGCAGGTTATTGACTGGCTCACAAAGCTGGGGAGCACGCTGCGGTAGCGGGGAAGATCCTGCTCCGGGAAGGGGAGAAAAGGGCTGTTGTGGACCTCTATACAATGGCTTTGTTCTGGCAACTGAATGAGTTCAGCGGTGCTGGATGGACGAGAACTTATTTACTTTAAACATGACAGCCAGTGGTGGAAAACAGAACTATTTGTCCGGAGTAAATGAAGGGCTTTTCCCCAAATCTAATCTACTAAGCGGCCGGGTGCTAAAAAGGGAGTTTTCTTTTCTATTTTTCCTCTGTATTTAAAAGAAATAAGCAGTTAACAGACACCGTGAGATCTGTACCTGGAAGAAACTGCAAATACAAAAGGAAGATGTAAGAAGTTCTTATATCTCTATTTCTATCTATCGTCACACACATCTTCCGAGCTGTCATCATCATTTTAACCTCATTTGAAGCGCAGCGTGTATTAATATCAAATGGTGCAGAAATGTGACAAATTTTCAGCTGTGGGCAGTTCTTCTCTGCCCGTACGATTTGTTTGCGTCTTCTGTGCACTCTCCGTGCGCTGACAAAGTCTGCCTTTATGGCCATAAATTGGGTTAATTCACATGCAAATGAGCATGATATGTGTAGAATTATTTCCTATGTATTTATCATGGATCGGTTTACTCTCCATGAAGCTGGGGGTTTGGAGGGAGTTAAAATAGCATTTCGAAGAGGCTGGATGCAGCTCCATCACTGGAGAGAACGCTTATTTTCATAGATGTTTCAGCCTGCCTCGGAGTGCCTGTCAAACTTGGTTTCTTGCTGCAAATTTGTTAGCTCATGTGCAACAGGTATTCACACATACAGCCTGGTTAAGATTTAACCCTCCAAAGGGTTTTCACAGGCAAAAATAAATATACATAGCGTTTCTTTCTCGCCTTTTCAACTTCTCCTAAATGCCAGCCTTCCTTTATTTGAAGACATGCACAAACACACAGTCTTTTTTTTTTTGTTTAAGTGAGAAAATTTAGTATTTGAGTTTTAAGTGAAAAATCTGCTTTAATCTTTCACTTAGCCATGCTTGTAAGAAATAAAATGTCAGAAGGCACCCAGAAATGCTTCAACAACGACCAAAAAAAAAAAAAAAAAAAAAAAAGAATTTCCCAGAAACGAACACAAGTCGATGATGATTCAGGAAGATGGATGCTGCTCGGCCAATCAAGTGATAGACTGGCAAGAAGATCAAAGCCAGCTATTAAAATCTTATTGATACATGAAGCATTAAAATTCTTATTACTCATTTTTTGTGAGAAAGATTTTGATGAGGACAGAAACTGGTCCAGTATTAATCCATTTCCATGACAATGATTTGACTGGAGATAGGGGAATAATATAAACAGAGCACATTCTCAGTTCATTCCTAAATTTGTAATCTTGTAGTATTCTTCAGATGTCACATTCTACAAGTAATTAGTTGGTAGAATAACAGATTCTAATTGTATCATTCTAATCAAAACTAAAGCACAGAATGACTTAATTCAGAGCTTTACAACCAGCGTACAATACTGTGGTATAAATATACATGTTTATGGCTTTGAAGCTTAAAAAAAAAAATTAATGAAAGCTCTTAAGTTAAAATATGCAGGTACAAACAGATGCTAAATTTGTACAAAAGCATAGAATATGCAGACCAGATGAAAAATATTTGTTTAAACTGTACAGCAGACAAGCCAGCCTTGATTCTTTTCCCAGATCTGGCATTCTGCCTCTCTAAGGATCATTTTCACGGGGATATCTTGTGTCCAAAACATTTAGGAGTTCAATATGTATTAATAAAATGTTGTCAATTATGATAATTGATCTGCCGGGCCAGTCTCACG
>NC_064880.1:51006604-51014104 GCF_929443795.1 Astur gentilis
CAGCTGCCTCCAGGACAACTGGGACCTGCACGAGTATGAATCTCCAAAAAACTACATGTAAAAGGCTCTGGTTTTAGCTCTGACAAACGTTATTTCCAGTTGCAGTTGTTATACTCTAGCAAACCTTCTCCATGCCTCCTTGAAATAAATGATACCCCAAACAGTATCATCAGGCAGATTAATTTTACGGTCAGATTGAAGGAAACAAGATGTTCTTTTTGCTGTCTCTAGGAAGAATTTCCTTGGTTTGTGTACTTTTTTTGGACATGTGACATTTTCTTCCCATAATGGTACCTGCTGAAAAAAAATCCACTATTAAAAATGGCCCACACTAACATTTAAATGTTGATAATAATTAGGCTGACATTTGAAATACAGTGGTTGCAGTGTTGTCTTGAAGATGTTCTGCTCAACATTACCTAACTAGCCCCTTTTCATACTTACGTGCTTTCTGTACATTATTCTGTCAGTTACTGAACAAATAAGACATCAGTTGCTAATGTATTAACATGCAAAAACTACGCTTAAGGGCCAAACACTGCCCCCAGTCCACAATGTAACTCCCATTGATGTCAAGTACTGTTAAGATTGTGACAACCAGTAAAAGAAGGGAACTGAAAAGTAGGGGATCAATTTTCTCCCTGATCTGCAAAGAATTTACGCGAACGGCTCCCTGCAGGATGAAGGATGGGAAAGACAGCGTGTGTCGTGCCATGGGATGGGGATGGCTGGTTTCCTCCTGCTCTGGCCCATTCTGCACAGCCTTGGCCAAGGCATTGGAGCTAACCTTTTGAGAAATGCCTGGCCAGTTCAGGTGTGCTAGACCATCAGGTCACTGGTCATATCGCTCCCTGTTTTTTCTGTAACTTAAGAGTAAGTGGTTGCTCAAAGGTGGCAATTAATTCGCCAAGCGAGCTGAAAATGAAAGTATTAAGTACAAAAATAGGCCCTTCTTCTCGATGGATGATGAAAAGTCTGCTTCATCTCCACGTGAAGAATGGCACGCTCGTTATGACCTGTCTACATGCAGACACACCCGGTCAGGAGCAGCCAGTGGGATGACCGGAGGAGAAACCACGGGATAAGCCTTAGGAGGAGCCTGGCCAAGCCTGGAAACAGGAGAGAAGAAACTGATTTCATCCAACTGGTTCTTGGACATTCCCAAGCCATGACCACGTATTCCGGCTTGGTGCGTGCAAAGGATTTAGGGCAAAAAGACTTACATGTGGGCAAATTCTGCATGTAGATAAGAGAGGTTTGGGGGTTTTGTGCTTTCTTACTCAGTAGATAACAAAATACTGTAATGCTCACAGCACTGTGCAGCACATTAAGTATAAATGATATGATCTAAGAATGAAGTAATAGCATTACCCTTGCATTTCCTTGCTTTTGTCATCTGCAGGCTCTAAACAGAAAAGGCCCTACCTGCATTTTTTTGTGTGTGTGATTGGTATCTCCTCTGTTCTATTGCTAATGAGTGTCTCTCATCCTAAGAGAAATGAGGACGATACAAGTGATACGACAGGAAGTTTAGGGTACACCCACTCTTTTCCCACCAGAATAAACACTGCTCTCAGGGAAGGTACATGGATAATAAAAATACATTTAATTTTAGAAATTTCTCAGGCAACCATAATTGGTATGGGAACGGCGATTCTAGTAGGATGTACCATTAACATGTAAACTCCACAAATGAGGAGACTTAAGATTTAAAGAACAAAATTTTGCCAACAGGCAGGACTTCAACTGTCCTTAAGATGTGATATTAGAATGGAGCAAAAATAGAGAAATCTGAAATGCAGACCTCAAGGATAGCTTAGTCCTGAAGCCTAAAAGCTGATGCTCAGGCCTATGTCTTACCCTGCCAGGTTGCCTTTACACAGAATTACTTTGTAATATGCGTTTGGTTAAAATAGTTAAACCCGCTACAGACTTCAACAAGAGGTTGTGATACTATCTTGAACCCCAATAACAAACCCACTACAGACTTCAACAAGAAACTGTGATACTGTTTTGAACTCCAATAACAAGGAACGCTCCTATATCATGTAGGCAAATTACTACTTTTTTTTTTTTTTCTATTTATGTTTTTAGCTAGAGTCCTGAGGCTGTCACCCAAGTTGTGCCTTCACATGAGATACACTACACACTGTTGAGGCTCTTGGCTCTCTCTTGGCTTCTCTTCTCAGGAAGGATTCGCTTCCTTGTTCCTGCTAATGACAACGGGATTCATCAAGGTTTATCTATCTTGACTGGGAGACATTAGTTTTGGCAATTGTGTGGTCAACCAATCTCTGCTATGCTTATGGCTTCCTTCCTACTGGAGCGATGACCAGGAGCAGATTTGTCTTCCTATGAATCTTGAGGGTGTTGATTAGATCACATACACTAGGTTCCCAGACTGGAATTTCTCTGCTGAATACGTACTTTTAAATGGTTGCACAGCATTAAGAGCACAGCTGAAAGCTTTTAGAAATATAAATAATTGATTATTTATTTATCCTTCAAGATAGCCTTTTCTCCTGGTAGATTATAGAGCTTGTTCACAGGAGAAACAAAAGCATAGCCTGGAGGAAGACAATATACCTTCAGGTTTTTGCTTGAAATGGGTATGGAATTGGTATGAGTCCAATGTTCATGATGTTCAAGAAGATAGTTTTGTTGCTTAACTGTATCCTTGATCTGATTCTGATGATTTTTAAGTATTTAGGACATATCTTGTAAGTCTTAAGAAATTACAAGGACATTATCTTATGAGGAATCAAACGACAAAAGAAAATTCTCTCCGTAATAGTGCAGCTTAATACATTCACACTTCTCTTTCCCTGCCCAAAATCTGCTTTTCTCTTTCTTTAAACATAGAGAACAGGACTATTCTTGGACTTATCCTACTGATATGGTTTAAAAATAAAAGAATAGTCTAATCTTTTTGAGGACCGAAGAGACAAGTGAACAAGAAAAGACGGATGAAGAACAGTTGTGAGGTCTACTGAGGGACTCTCCTATGTTTAAGGCCATTTATTTCAATTTGAGTCTGGCTCCAGATGAATAGGCCTAAAATAATCTTTTCTCACTTTTTAAAACCCATGTGTTTGTTCCCATGTTCTAGATGTTGTGCAACAAGAAAACAGAATGGATCTGGCTGCAGAGTCCCTAGCTCGCAACATTCATTTGCGCCTTACATAGGAGAAATCACCCGTATTTTCATATCTGCATTTTGACTAAATTACCTTCCTTTTACATTCACAGTGATTTTAAACCACTTCATTGACTTCAATAAAAAAGCTCCAGATAACTACAGAATTTGGTCCACTTTTTCTACTGACCGACTGAAAAATCTGGCAACAGAAAAGACAGAAGAATGCAAGATTTACAGCGGAGAGACGAAGCCAACCCTGTGTTCTGATTAGCAGTTTGGATGCCATTGTTCTGTCTGGAAAACACATGTCATCCACAGAATCACCCAAGCTGTCCATTGACATCTGCCAACATATCCTCCATCACTTCTCTCTTTCTTATTTCTCACTCTCACCTTTACACCTCTTTCCTCGTTTCCCTGTATTTCTGAAATCCCCACAAGTACTCCAGTGCGGTTAGGAATTACCCCTCGTAAAAACTGATGCGGGTTTCACCCCCAACAATATCACCTTCAGTCTCAAGCCGACGGTCTCAAAAATAATAGAAAATAGACCATTCCTCTGAGTCTTCTAGCCTGTCAGATTTGTGCTGTGTTTCTCTCTGGGGACAGAAATTCATAATAGCCCAGAGGCTTCATATTTTTTAAATTGTCACACTAAGACTTGAGTGCCTCCATGAAAGAAGCAGTAGAAAGAGATGCCTGAAGGTAGGCTGGGAAGAATCCAAAATGATGTCAGGTTTCCTTCTACCTTCCCATCAATAAGGTCTTTGAAGAAGAAGCCTCTTCAGAAAAGAAAAAATAACTTTCTCTTTAGTTAAAAAGGCTACCATGTTTCAGTTTGGAGACTGACAGTTACTGTAGCTTTATTGCCTTAAAATCTATACAGCCTCATGGTTTGCAGTGGACGGCGTTGCCTCCACAAGTTTTGATGATGTCCTTGAAAGAGAAATATAGATGCACAGCTTCATTCGGTGTTGACTTTGGAGGTGAATATTTTATCCCCCTTCCTTTTCCTGGCTGTTTGCAAACAGTAGTGATAAGTCCTATGCAGTATGCTTAAGAATTGTAGTGGTGGGGATGCGGGGGTGGGGGGGTGGGGATCAAAGCTTTTACTGGACTAGAACAGTTCCAAGTTTGATAGTTCTCCTTCCTCAGTGCAGTAACTGATGATGAGGGAGAAGAGATGAAAGAGGAGCTGGAACCTTATATTGTTGTCTATTATCTTTTGTCCCAAAGATACTTTTATTATATTCATTATTGGTTTTAGCTTTTATGTAGAAAGAAAAGATTCTTAACTAAAGATAAAACATGTTTTCTGAGGCCTACGGATTTTTGCATATAACTTTTTCAGGAATACAATCTCACGTTCTTGAAGAGTCCTGAGAAAAGTGGTAGTCTTACTATAGTATAACTTGTCCAGCAAAGGGTAATTTCTGTTGAAATGTATGGGCATGGCAGTTTCTGGAAGATAGTAAATTGTGGGTTTTCCACCTTACGTGTCTATCACCCTGTTGAGAACTTGCTCTTTTGCTGCGAAGGGCCTGAAATACAGTTTGCACAATGCTGTCACACCCAGGCAGAGCTACAACAGCTGAACGTGATTATTTCTTAGGAACCCAGCTTTCCCACTGTCTCCTTGGAAGACTTTAAGTTTATAATTGCCAGCAGAATAATTCTCCTCCAGCTGTGGGCTGTGTTGGGTAGAAGAATTTGTCAGGTTCCCACTGTTATGAGGGAGGTAGCAGTACCTGGGTGGAGAGCCACCAGCTAGCAGACTTCAGAGGTAAAAATAAAATTTGCCTAAGGTTATTCACGTAGGGTGTATTTTGTAGAAAAAATACAAGTAAAGAAAAAAAATCGACTCTTACTCCTGCCAAGTAAATCTAGATCAAGAAAGCAGTTTGTTGGGGTTTTTTTCTGGTCAAGAATGGCTGGGATGGTGGCTGAGTGGTTGTGGATGAGCAGTCTGTATGTTCTCGTCAAATGAGTCAACTCATCCTTCGTTCTCAAACAAGAGGAAGTTAAATCCACTGTTAACACAATGGCAGAAAGAGTTTCTGGATATCTATTAGATGGACAGGAGGGAGGAAAGGTAGAACTACCCAAATATAGTAGGTTGAAGATTTGATTATTTAAAAAAAAAAGCCTAAGAAATGTTTTCTGAAAGCCCCTAAGACTGTCAAATGAGACTTATTCTTCAAAGCCGTCATTATGTGCTATGTAAATCTGTATTTACAGACATCATTCAAATGGTGCACCATTGAGCACCCAGGTCTTAACATCCACACAACTGCCAGGAGTTACAAAATGTCACATAACACACTTTTTATACAAAAGTGTCACCTTGGTTACCTAAAGGGAATGGAAAGATCCTTTGTAAATGAACGCAAACGGCACCAGAGACAAGCATCGTTCAATGTACAGGATAAATCCCTATTACTGCAAAACTTCAGCCGCAGCAGTAATTTCTCCAAGTGGGAAGTACGTACTAAAAACAAGAGCCACGGTATCTGATCTATTCCTAACAAAACAAATGACTAGCATGCTCCCGATTCCTCTCACCTCAGGTTTCAGAGGGAAGCCCTCGGGACCTCAACCAAGACCTGGGAACTGGCTGTGCGCTGCACGTCCTACCAGCCAGGAGGGCTTGGAAATGTACCTGCAGCATGTTACTGATCGTCCTGGCTCTAATACTTAAGGTTAGGGTGCAGTAAACACAGGAAAAACTAATTGTAATGAGTTCTGTATTTTACTGGAAGCACCACTGTAATCATGGGAGGAGAGGAGAATGACATCATTCTGGGACAACTTCTTCTCTTTTTCACTACCGATTGCTTCTTCTGTGGCACTTTGATACAATCTCCTTCATTTCAGTGGCACCAGGATCTGGTCCTGCACATCACTCAGCCAGACCTTAAATTGCCCAGATTCATTTATTCCCAGACTATAATACAGTAACTTTATACCCACCCTGCAACTACATATTAAAAAAACCCAAAAAGCAAAACCACCGATTTCTTTCCCTCTAGCAAAATTATAACAGTGTTGATTACCCTATTTAACCCAAGCAGGAAAAAAAAAAAAAAAAAAGGAAAAAAAAAAAAGAGGAGAGAAGCATTCTAGCAATGGTTCAGGAAGAAAAAAACAACTCTAAACATGTGTCATTCATTGAGTCATTTAGACTAGTGCCCTCTCTTCTTTAGAAAATTACTCAGGTCCTCTTGCTTTCTACAGCCTACAGTATTGCACTTCTAAGGAAATAATACCTTGATAATCTGCACTTCAAAACCCTAGTCAATAATTGCCTTTGATTACTGAATAAAAAAAAAGAAAAAGAAAGAAAAAAGGAAACTGCAAGACTGCAGCAAAGGAATGCTGGAGAAAAGATTCTAAAACTATTGCTGCACTTCTGTGTTTCGATGTAATTTACAATTTATTTGCCAACAGTTCTGCAGTGATTAGTAAAATATGTCAAGAAGCTAAACAATATAAGCATCACACTGAAAGAAATTTAACAAGACCCCATCCCATTATTATTGTACATGACAATTCAACAAAATATTTAAAATCAACGAGAATAAAAGAAATATTAACAGTCTTTTCAGGAAAATGCACTTATTATCATGCCTGAAGGGTATTCAGGAGGAATGTGAAAATAACTGTAATTTATTTAAGACCTGGAAGTATGAAATAATAAGCTACTGAACCATCAGAATTGTTTTGGTGTTGTTATCTGACATGAGGGCAGACCTTGTCTCGCTTTAAGTTTTATAGTAATAAGACCTTGGAAACAAAACCTTGAATAAACAGAACATAAAGAAAAGGGAAATGTGTCCTTGCATAAATAGATATTGTGTCTATCACCTTCTTCCAAAAAGGTTGCTCAACTTTATAACCGCATAGTAGGTAGAAAGTCAATAAAAGCTGGACTGCATTCAAATGTTCAGAAATCACAGACTGGTCATTTTGTAACTTAAAATGAGTAATACCATCATGTAAAAAAAGGCAACCTTATAATGACTCTCTATGTCTATTAAGAAGTTCTGTATCTGCTGGCATTTTATCCTCCTCCACCCCAAAGATTAATAGCTACACATCTGACTCATATTTCATATTGCATTTAACCCACAATTTAGAGCCTAAACAACCCGGTATTTCAGCTCAGGAGGGGCGATCGTTTCCTCGTGAAAAGTTTAGAGAGAAAACTCTTAGATGTGAACCCTACCTTCTTCTGACGTAGCCACATCTCGCCTCCCAAAGACATACTTCTCTGGAAAGAAACCTCCAAACTTCCACGCAAAAGCATTGTGCAGCTCTAGCCTCTCCATTAAAAAAAAAAAAAAAAGCACAACAAACTAAAA
>NC_064880.1:51021604-51026604 GCF_929443795.1 Astur gentilis
GAGGATTCTTTGTTGCCTTCGTGTAAAACAAACACATCTTTGTTTCATAAAATGATGATGTACAGACCATTCGTCCCTAATGATCCTTTGGGGTATATGGAGAAAAGAAACGTAAAAATGAGCACAGAAATTCAGTTTAATATGCACGAGTGAGTGTTTTCCTCCCCGAATGGCACGCCGACTATGCAGACTTGCTGTTATATTTTTAACTTAATGCGCAGCGTATTAGCCATTACGTCCTCGGAGTGGACACATGTCATCCTGAATCGAAGATGAGTGCCACATGGCAGGGATCCCTGCGCCTGTGTGGGACTCAGTACTGAACCAGGATCTCTCGTCTGTAAAATCTGTTACGAGCCCAATCCTGCAATACTCCCTCCGGTAAAACTGCCATTAGCTACAGGAGCTGATATTGTTAATTTACATTTTGCCAGCTACAGACTCGAGTTACTAACCGTTGCTTGTTCTAGGGACAGATTTAGACCTAATGATAAAATTATACTTTTTCGCAATAACTGTTGCCCTTGGACATGCTTAGAAGTTTTATGGCAGTTCTGCAGCTGCTTATCCAATTGCAAAACCAGCTTTTCAAAGCTCCTTAGCTGTGCTACCTGCGGAAAGTGTGCAAATCACTTCCTTGCTCCTAATGCAGGAGCAATTATTTTTACTTTTCCAGACTAAACACACATACACTCTTACTGTTCCCAGTGTCTTGCTGTGGCTTCTCCTGCTGCCACATTACAACCAGCCAATTCAGTCTTTGCTCCATTGGAGATAATCCTGTTTCGCTACTCTACAAGCCTGTCTGCTAATACGACAGGCTGATTGCAACTCTGGAGCACCTCAGGTCTCAGCAAACAGCATCTCCCCTTAATTGTACGACAGGCCACTGACAAGTCAAATAGCTATGGAGATCCTCCTACGTCACACTGAAGTTCTTGGGTAATATGGGCTGTGATGGTGCAGAGGACACCACTATGACAGAAAGGCCGAAGAAAGGGTAAGGAGTTTATAGCCCCTTCAAATATTCCTACTTCTTCTACAGACCTTCAGAATTTTCTCTTATGGGCCACGCTCTGCTCTTCTTGTGTCTTCAAGTTACCCCTTTGCCAATGTCTGAACTGTTTCACTTTGCACCCTCAGGTCTTCGCTGCTTCCTATGGGATAATGAAACTCATGGAAGAAGGTGACCTAAGAGGAACAAACACTGTGAGGGGAGCCGCACAAGGGAAAAGGCAGCAAACCAAACCATCAGACAGAAAATCTGCCAATCAATGTCCCTCTTTTTCACCCAGCACAGCCCTCGGTGGTACGCGCTGGGCAGGTGAGTTTGAGAGCCATGGAGCATCATGAGTTGGAGCACCAGAGCCATCAGGAAAACTTCTAAGAAGCTTGTGAAGCATTTAGCATTATTAGTACAAACTGCACCGATAAAACTCCCAGCAAAAAAAAAAAAGAAATCCCATAGGAACTAGGATAAAACCCCTTTTCAGCAAGGGAGTTTCCCGTTCAGCCCCGACACCCCTCCCCGAGGGCAGAACAGGAGCTCAGCTGCTCAGGGGCTGCATCTTTCTTCAACCCTGGCATACACCCAGCCTGCAACCAACTGCAGCGGCCGCACGCCACAGGTATCCACGGCACGAGCAAGTGGAAGTCGGGCTGCGACCCAACGGACGGCTAAAAACCGCTCCGCTTTCCCTCGGCGCTTTCGGAGACGGGTAAGCAGGCAAGGGGTACCCTACCGGGAAGAGCATCGAGCAAAGCGCTGCAGAAAGCTGAATAAAAGGCGGTATTCGCGGTAAGGTGTGTCACCTTGTCGACCTACAGCGGTTTTTCTTTCTGCCAGGGAGAGGGCAAGGCATTGCCCGCCTATGGAGGGTGGTCTTTGGCTGTACCTACGGAGATTTCTGACCACAAAAAGCAGGAGGCAGGATAGAGAAGGAGTATTAGAGTTACAGCAAGTTGGTTGCTAGCTTTCCAAGCCTGGAGAGCAAACTGAAGTGTATTATTAGCTCTTTTCTATTTGCCTCAAAAGCTGATGAAGAAGAAGTTGGAAACCATACTATTCAACTGCCAAATAACTAAAAAAATTCCAATAGTGCCTGACGTATGAGCCAAGGAACCCACTGAAAATGTACATTTGCATCCAAACCCTAATGCATTGAGCTATGATCTCATTCTGAGGTGGGCCGCCTTTTTATTATTTATTTGTTTTATTCGGTTTTGGTTCTTTGAGTAAGAAAAGAAGAAACAAAGTTTAAGCCTTACGTTAGCATGGTCTTGTAGGGGAGAACAGGGAAAGTCACTGTTAGTCCCCTCCCCGTAGCGCTTCTGCTGTACAAGAGGGATGTTTTTCTCCAGCTCTGCCTCAGGGACAAGGGGGTGGCAACTCCACGCTGCCCTTCCACGTGACCTGACTCATCTCAAAGCCGAGACCTGGCCCTCCACGTCCCCATGGAAAGGAGAGGACAAAGCAAGGAGCCGCGGTCCTCCCCGAGCCCCTTCCCTGGCTGGCGAGCCCTGCCCGGCAGTCAGGGCTATCCCGGCCGCTCGTGGGAAATGCCACTTCCCAAAGCAGGAGCCAATCACTTTTGCACCATCCAAGCTAAATAAATGATTTCCAGACTCCTGATCAAACCTCCCTTTGTTATTGGCATTCACGTTTCAGTTCAGAAATTATGAACGGGACAGCCCAGCTTTATCTTAAAAGCATCTGGTATTTGGGAAGGAGAAATAGCCTGCTTTTTTTTTAAAAAAAATAAGCTTTAACATAAAAACGCTTGTGAGACTGGCAATTCTTATTAAAAGCTAGCTTTTTTCAGTGGGTAATTTTCCAGATTTCTCACAGCCCTGGAGCAGAGTAGAGAATTTGGGAAACAAGGGAAACATAGGTGGGAAAAATATACAAAAAGAAAACATGTAAAAGAAAACACATTTAAATTTGTTTCCACATATGAGATCATATTTCTGGCACTTTGTAGAAGTCCTATAGAAGCTGTTATTTCCAATATAGGAATACTACAGTGACTAAATTGGTGTTAAATTTAAATCTATTCAGGAAGTAATAGTCAATCTGCATTCCATGTAAAGACTCTCACAGGCAAAATTATTTATACAAGGTAAAGTTGGCAAAAGGAAGTCCAGTGAAAGAAAAGAAATTACATGTATTAACCCAACCCTTCCCAGCTAAATACTTCTGTACTTCAATAGTCCTTCCTCAGGAAAATAGAGTTTTAGCCAGTGTGAGAGTAACACATTTTGTTAAAGTGGAAGCGATGTTTCAGGAACTGCTATTTTAGATGCATTATGAAACAATGTAAGTCCATGTGATCTTTTAAAGTAAGTGTCACTATTTGCAGACAGATTTTTACTAATAGTTTAATTCCACATGAAGTGTAAAATGCATCCTGCAAATGTGCAGCTACGTAATTGGATAGATGTTTTCACAGATGTATATTTAATTTTACAACTTTTGAACCTTCTTTGCATTTATTAATTCATTTCTGCAACATTTAGGCCCAAATTTTGCCACACATGCACAGCTCCAAGGAGGGCTGATTTTAATTATATTAGCACAAGTTTTATGCCAGTGTAACTATTGACTTAAATCAAGCTTCTTAACCACGATTTACATCAATATAACTTTGACTAGAATCAGACTCAGTTGAAGATGTGTGGAAGTAGCTTTGCCAGAATTTCCCTCTGCGTTCTTTCTACTACTGGTTGTACAGAGTAAATAATTATTTTGGGCCAACTTGTGTCAAAAGTTAAAATATTTTAAAAACGTGGGGAAAAGGAATACCTGCTTTTCAGAGGACTCTCTATAAGCTCATGCATGCTTTCCTGGATTGATTTTGCTGTTTGTCTTTGGAGAAGTGCATTTTGTCATGTGCATTCTATCACAGGAGCAAAAAAAAAAAGTTAAAAAAAATAAAATCAGTACCCCAAATTTAAGCAGTGATGAAGCTTAAGTGATGCGACAGCCAACTTGTCCTCTCTTGGCTGCAGCGGGCCAAGGGCATGCCTATGCACACAGATGGAAGCCCTGCAGAAAAGCCGTACAAGAAAACCGTAGCCAAGGAGAAAAGGCAGGAGAACGTGTTCCTTTCCAGAACGTATACCCTGCACAGGCACCAGCTTCTCCAAGAGCAGCTGCGAAGTCCACGCAAGGTACCATCAGCTTGATCTGAGGTCTCCATCTACGGGCTCCTCAAAGTGGTTTTAGGGTGAAGCCCATGCTATGGGTTTGTTATCACGGAATGGCCATCTGAGGCCAGACACGCTGAGGAGCATTACAAAAAGGCCTCAAGGTAAAGAAAGGAACCACAACATCCCACTACCCAGCGTCGTGATGCCCCGCGAACTCTTTCACTTGGGTGCGGGTCTCCCCCCCGTTGCCCACACAGGATGAGCTGGTGGGACCTGTGTCCTCTCCCCTCACCTTCAATGCCTGTCCCAAACTGCCCGTCAGCCCGCTTGACCTACCTATGGGATTTTAGGTGTCCTCTGCTGAACGCCTGTGCCCCCAGGACCCCGAAACCCACCATTTACTCTTGCTGTGCCCAGCCAAGCTTGCCTCCGAGCCACTTCCCCACCCCCTTAAACAGGCACGGTGTGACCGTCAGCCCTCCACCTCGGGTGGCCTCACCTCCACGGTTCCTCTTTCCCTTCCTCAGAGACGATTGCACACCAGGGCCGTGCTCCTCTCGACCCTGAACACGAGAAGCCACCACCCTGTGAGGCACAGGCCATTTGCAGAGGAACCGCAGCCCCGGGGAGGAAGGGTGAGACACCAGAAGGCTTGTTGAATTGACCTAGTGGTCTGCTCGGGACTTCTGCGGGGTGGTGAATGGCAGCCTTTGTGCTTTTTTGGGACCCACACATTTTTCTGTGCACCGTAGGACAAGCCGCTCCACTATGTTACCGGTCTTGTGATGTAGAAAGAGATGAAACCCTTTCATGAAGCCTGGGCTGCGTAAGGCTCTGTACACTACATCCTT
>NC_064880.1:51031604-51116604 GCF_929443795.1 Astur gentilis
GCTCCTTTTCCCCTTAACGTACAAAAGCGGTAAACTCCCCAAACTGTTGATGAAAGTTGATGGGAGTTGGTAGAAGAAACTCTGAAGGGTTTCTAGCAGTTAAGCAGGATTTGTATTAGGAAATAAATCCTAACATCCTTTCCAGATTTCTGCTCGTCACTGCTCCAGTTTTGAAAACATGCAAAATTTATCTGACTCACCACAACAGCTTGAAGGACCAGCTTGGATAAATATGTATTTTTGTGATCTCTATTGGTTTTGCACATATGGTATCATCTACCTGATTGATTGTAAGGGCTCCATTGACTAAAAACTGAAGGGATTTTTGGTGTATACATTCATTCTGAAAATACATATTCATCGCGGGGCATGCCACAATCCCCTAAACGTGAAGTCGCTGCCATGCACGGGGTCGGTGTCTCTCGCGTAATGAATCACGGGCTGATGGACCCCGTTGGAGTCCTGACACTTCACCCTCCAGCTCCCAGCCCTGTCTCCGACTCCAACCAAAGGGCAAGGGGCTGGCTGCCCTCCCCACCGGCCACCTCCTCCAAACCACGGCTTTTAGTTCAGAGCATTTCTCTTTCTTTTTTTACGATTTTCATTTCAACAAGGCCAAATTAATTGTTTGCAAAACGAAGGAACGGATCCTGCAGCAATCTTATCCCTCCGATAACTCCTCACAATTTGCAATGGAGTTCCCTCTAGCATCAGCCACGGAGCAGGGTCTGCGTTTCTTTTTAAGAGTATTTTTCACTCTTTCCCCTTCCCACCGCCACACACAACCTGGGAGACAGACTATACTGAAAAACACTGTAAAACAAATAACTGCCTTCACGGGGAAATGTGTTGTTTCTTCCCCCCTCTCTTTTACATCCTTATATCTGACCCTAATCTAGATCCCACAGTCAGTGACAGAAATATTGACATCAGCCGGGGAAAGATCAGGTTTCTTTACACAGGGGACAAGTCCTGTAAACTCTGCCGTGTTGACAGAACCAGGTCCCGTGCTGGTGGGTCCTTCTGGTGGCCTGGAGAAGGTTTAAAAACCGCTCCTGCTCCACTGTAGCTCAAGGGAGCTTTCTCATTAACTCCAATACCAGCAGCATTACACCTTAGAAAATAAAAAGGGACGGATTCCGCTACAGGAGGAGCGCTACCTGACCCTTACTGCCCACAGCAAGGCATTGCTGTTCTGTGGAGTGCCAAGAATACCACAACCTGGCCCAAAATTAATAAAAAAAACCCTGAAAGTTGGTTAAAAAAAATAAATAAATTGCTTCTCTGTATTTTTACAGTCAAGCTATAAACTCCGGATAAACAGAGGCCACCGTGGAAATGCTGACACAAACCTCTGCTTGGCATCGGGAACAGGGACGACCGCCTGTTACCTGCTCTGGTGAGAGAATTCATAGGTTCGTGATGAAGTAGGGGTACTTAGGATTTCTACAGCATTTTCCTTTCTTTTATAAACACTTGCTCAAAACCCAGCCCTCCAATTTTTGGTCACAGCTTTATCTCAGAAAAGGCTGAATAGGTACTTAAAATATTTTTCAAGAGAAAGAAAGAGGAGAGAGAGAGAGAAACCCCTGCCCATTCTTCTGAAATTTAAGTAGGCAGCCCTTGAAAGATCACTGAGAAAAGTCTGTATTTTCTCAGGTTTAACTAAATAATTTATGCATACTTTCACTTTGGCATGATGAAGCAATTTTAGCCTTTAAAACCCACAACTACTCAGGAGGGAAAAGGTCTGGTTCCTGCAACTTAAATAATTTAAACATCCAGGTGGAAATGCTTTCAGCGCTGCTCCTTTCCGAGACAAAGGAGGAAGACTCCGAAACTCTGAGACACCAAGAAGAAAAGGAGTGATAAAAGAGCCAACCTCGGATGCATTCCATATTGAGGGGAAATCCAGCATTGTTCGCTGGAAAAAGATGACCAGAGAGATGCTTAGAGTACATAAATCCGCTAGGTAAAAATGCTTAGAAAAAAAATAATATTGGCCTAGAGCTACAACAAACATGCTTTCCAAAAGAGCACGGCAAAAATATCCCTCTACCCTCTAACCCAAGTCAGAAATGGTTTGTGTACGCTTAAGGGTTAGGCAGATGTTAGGGGTCACTGAAGAAGCTGTGTGAAAAACTGCACCACCACCACCGGCTTCTGCATTTACAGAAATGAGTACGGCGTCTAACTCATAGCCGAGCAGCTTTGTGCCGATGAGAAATGAAAAAGTACCCGGGCTACTTCACCCTTTCCCGCATTAGACAGTAGAAGTGAAACTCCTGAGATAAATTTTTGCATGTATCTGCTTTAAAGACAGGTAAGAACGGCCCTCTGAGTCAGGGTCCGATCGACCCCACGGCAGGTTTCGATGCGTGCCGGCACATCAGCCACGATATGCTCGCAAAACCAGGGGAAGGGCGCGATGCCCGATGGGAGCGGGTGGTTATGGGGAGAAACGCTTAAAAAAAAAATCAGAAAGAAAGTGCCAACAGCATAGGTATTACTAGAACTAGATAACTGGTAGCAATTTCACATAGTATTAAGCTCCGTTAATCAAGATGTCTCCCAGTAAATAGCATTACTGAAATGAACATTTGGCTTCGTCCCAAGGACAGACATGCCTCAGACTGCTCTCCCCTTTGGTATGTATTGAGCAGAAAGTATTAGAGGGAGAGTTAGCAGTGACCCATATATCTAAACCACCAGCATTTTCTGTTAGGGAAAAACTATCTGATTGTCCTTTCTAACCAGCTTTAAAGCCTCCGTTGTTCGGCGTGAGCCTTCAAAACATGGCAGGGACGATGTCCCGGGGCTGGAGAGATGCCTTCTGCACACCCATGGTGTTGTCCTTGGGTTTTGCAGGGGTAGAGTCCCCTAAATGCCTGGGAGCCTTTTATCGCTCGCCTTCCTCAAGAGAACGGCAGTAATACACCAACTGAATCGCCGCACGCATCCCTCCTCCGGCCAAGTTCATCCCGGCACCAGCGTTCACATCTGCAGCGCAGTCCCGCGCTTGCGTCGGGAGCGAATGGGAGGTGCCAAGGGGGGGAGGAGGAGGAGGAGGAGGAAGAGGGGAGGTCAGCCCCAGCTATGTCCCTGTGCAGGGTTTCCCCCAGCAGTCTTCACCTGCAATTTCCTACTCCCCCACGAAACACCTTAAGAAGAGAAGCGAGAAATAAGCCGTGCTCCTCTGGCTGCCCCTCCATCGAGCACAGGGTGCCTGTGGCCTATTTTCCCCCCTTTTTTTTTTTTTCCTACCAGGTGTCTCCCTCAATATGTCCTGATCAATGCAAAAAAAAAAAAAAAAAACAACAACAGGGGAAAATTCACACCTTGCAGCACTAGAAATACCCCAGTTGGTGTTGAAACTGATGCTCTTTCAGCAGATTTTTTTGTTGCCGGGCACATGAGAAACTCCTGGCTGCCAGCGTGTGTGTGTGCGCACGTGGAGTAACACCACCTCCAGAGCCTGCTTCCCACCAGACTTTGAGCTTAAAATGGCTCAAAGTTTCTCCTATCTACATGTGCCTCACGGTCAGCCGAAATGTTCTTATTAGGCTGGTCCCCAACCTTATCCTCGCAGCCAAAAGGAAATGCAGAGCTGGGCATGAGAGGCTGTTGAAACCACACGTCATGTTTGGGTTTGCTGTGTCATAATGATTTTATTCCGGTTGGGAAAAGGCTTTCTGCAGCTGTTTTCCTATGGAGCTGATGGCAAAGGGCAAGGGCTTGCCTGATATCAAGCAAAAGGGAAAAGCAGCAAGAGGAGGGACCTCCCGACAGAGAAAACATCTCTGTTAAAAAGGCATTCTACTTGTTGTTTTAGGTAGGTAAACATCAGAAGCATTGCCCATGGTTAAGAGGCAAAATAAGGGATGTGGAATAAGGCTTCAGACCTCAAGCCTTCAAGTACTTTCCCTTTCTTTCGACCTTCTGTCTTTTCTGGGTTTTAAAAGCAGTATTAACAGTGGCACCCCAGCCACAGCCTCCCCTGCAGCGAGGCATGGGTGCTCCAGCACCTCTCCGTTACCAGGGGAAAGAAATTCTCCTTTCTCTCCCCAATTCCCTCGCTGGCCGGTCTCCTACCTGGCCAGGCAGGACAGCCTCATCCTCTAATTAATGTGCCAAAAGATACACCAGTTATCTCCAAGAATGTGCTCCCCCCAGTGCCAGGTACCTGCCCGAAACCCTCAGCTCGTTGCTTTGAGATATGAACATCCTTTTGTTGCCGCTGAGTGGGTTCAGATTTCAGCCAGTGCCTACCTCGAGGCGAAAAGATAACATGAATTTTTCCACAAAAAAAAGAACTTGAAATTTCAAGTTACTCACTCTTTTAATGAAATACAAAGTACAGCCTGTGTCAGGATGGTATTTCATGGGAGAAAGTTAAACTTTCAAGGTTAATATTGTTTCTGAACAAAGTATAAATCGGTTTTTGAAGGCCTTTTTTTGCTGACTTATGTCTTACACCTGCAAATTTCGATGGGGACTGGAGGCCTTGCGTTTGCAAACCTGTGCAATTTCGGGCCCTAGAATAACCATTATATCAACACCAGGAACAAAGCAAGCTCAGGGACTGCGTGTGAAACTCCTCTAACAACCACCCAAAAAATAAAGCGGCAGCCCATTTGGCACCGAGCTCCCCGAGGAAACCACACGAACCCGAGGTGAAAGGCCTTTTCTTCTATTCCCAGGCTGCTAAACCATCTAGTTCTCCTCATTCATTACGCTGAGTTAAGCTCTGCAAGCTTACAGTAAACCTGGGAGGGCCTGGGTTTTGTACAGAGGAATTTCACATTAAGGATTCACTTCCCCCGTCTCCAGCCTGTTCCCCTGAATCTTCAAACCGAACACCTGATATAAACCTAAAATCCTAATCTAGCCTGAAGTGTGTTAATAGAAGCTTTGATTATTTTTTTTTAAAAAAGAAGAGAATTAGCTCCATAATCCTACTAGTTATACTTCTAACAATATTATTTTAAGACAATTAATTCATATTTAAAAATAATGAAATCACTAGCACAAGACACTAAACTTCTTTTAGTATATTAAATTGGGCAGATTGCTTCTCTCCTTCTAATTATGAATGTAGCAGTTACAAAAGAAACTGTCATTTTGATAGAGTAAAAGACAATCTGTCTGCCAAAAGTGTCCAACCATAATTCTAAAAAAAAAGTCATCTGCATCAAGAACACGCTACTTTGTTTGATGTACTGTCTTATTGGAAACCTAATTTGCTTTCAACCTCTGAGACAACACATAACATAAGTTTGTGTGACTAATTTTCTTGGAAATATGAGTAATTAGAATAAGGGACCATTTCCATCGCAGGAACGGATAGTTTTCAAAATTCAAAATAAACGCTGCAAGTTGCTTTCTTGTCCCTTTCAGCCGCGTATTACAAAAGGGAGAGGGATGGCTTTGCATAGCGTAACGTAAGCTCACATGTAAATTGTGAACTACTGCGAAGTACGAAGAGGTTTATTACCTGAGGTGAGCACTCCCAGAGCTCCTGGAGTATAAAAGCATTAGCCGTATGTTCTAACCGAGTAATAAAAATCAATAAACAGGAACCCCCCACCTGTGCTATGGCCCCAGTGTTAAGTTTTATACACGTAGTAATAGTGCATATCAATTTTCACCACCCTTCCTACGCTAGCTATTACAAGGCGTACAACCACCGGAGGGACCGCGAGAGCAGTGCCATTCATCCCACGGAGTTGTCCAGATGCCAGCTCCATTGCATCATTGTCAATTTTATTCTATCTACAACTGGACAAGGCTGCAAGCCCCAGCTCCTATCCACCCACTCAACCCCGCAACAATTGCAAACTCTGTTCGACTGGTTAAAGAGTTTACAAGCCAGCTGAAAGAAAACAGAACAGTTGCATATTAATGCACCCAACCCCTGAAAGATCGCATAATGGAGCGGGAGAAACGTGTAACTGCAACCAATATGGGATCTTGTCCAGCTGCCGCAGCCCGTGGAGCAGTGGCCGGGTTTTTAAATAAATTAATGATAAGCATCAATATGCAGCTGCGCCAGGTTTCGACTGCAACTCGTTGTGTTGCTATAGGCTTCTTAATTGCTCAGAGGTATGGGAAGCGTGGGTCATCCCAAAGCCAGCATACACTAAAAATCAAACAACACTACAGACACGGTAGCTCTGCCAGGTTGCAAAAATAACTACTAAATCACACTTATCTTATAATTAAAAAGAATGCCCCTGGTAAGGCGGGGAAGAGTATGGGCATAAACCTTTGCCACGTGTTTTCCACTGTTCATTAATCTATGGAAATAAGGGTGGCAGGTTTATTTAAGTACCAAGCAGACCAGGAAAGTTAGTTGCTTTTCATTTTCAAATCAGGACCAAAAAAAAAAAAAAAAACCCCAACTTTGAGGAACATTTCCTTCTACAGGCATCCTTTAAAACTGTCAGGCTTTCTAATTACAGCCTGAAGATGACCACTGCAGACTTTAGCAAGTAATGAGAAGCATTTGAGGATGAAGGCTTTGATTCTGAAATAAGCATGACCCAAGCGTAGTCTCCCTTTATGAAAAAAGCTGCGGTAGCTTCGGTTTTAATAGGCAAGAGGGAAAAAGAAGAAAAAAAAAAAAACAGCACTTGACGATGACCCTTTCTCCCCTCCCCAACAAAAAGACAAGGAGTTTTATCTGCCTGAGGTTGCCTCTGATAGTGCTTATGGTCCGGAAGTACCACTCATGGGCACTTAAAGCAGCATCACTCAGAAGCATAAAAATAGAATAAAGTTGTACAGCAAATGAGAAATTATGATATAACTCAAGTGTTGTGACACAAAGCAAGCAAAACGAACGCTCCAAACATTCCCTGGAACTGATAAAAATCTATCTGAAATTCATAATGCCATCAAGGTGTTGCTTAAGATGAAGTAGTGCCTTTAAAAGCTATCTACAGTAAGAGTCACGACAGCTTTGCAGTGAAGCTAACCATTTTAGGCAATGGGAAGAAAGTAAGACCATTGTAGTTGTGAACAGCTGGCATACAATAGATAATTTAAGGGAAAGTGACCCTCATGTATAATTTTTAACTGAAGAACTGTCAAGCCCCATTAGTTCCAATAGGGCCTGGTAGTACTGAGGTAGGTTTATAGGGGCATTGTATGAGAAGAGTTTCCAACAGAGCAGCAAAAAAAAAAACATTTTATGGGAACTTTTGTGGATTCGGAATTAATTCCTTTTTTTTTTTTTTTTAATCTTAGCTGCTGTTTGAGACAACTGCATCTCTGCTTTGCTTTTCAGAAAAGAACCCCCAAAATGCTAAAAATGTCTTTTGGAGCCAGTTTAGCCATGTTCTGAGCCACATGTGCTGATAATGCTGGGGAATTCTGAAAGACACCCGTTAAATGTGGAAACTGTGCTGCTAAGTCTACGTCACCGCCTCGGCTAGTGAATAAAAAGCCAAGTAAAAGAGCAAGGGAAGAAAACAGGACTCCTTAAGTAAGTGCAAATAATGAAGGGTAGAACCTGGGTAGAACATAAAAAGTGAGCAAGTTAGGTAAAATAAAGCTCCGGCATCGTTTCTGCAGACATATTTTAGAGGCCAGTCCAACATTATAAACAATTGCTATAAAACCTGAAAGGTCCAGGTGTCGCTAAGTCATGTTTACTTTATGGCTTTCACTTTGCTATTTGGCAGTACTTCTAAGACCCTACTGAATGATGTTGCCCTCAACTTAAAGTGCTATAACTTTCTTGCCCAGACTTAAAAGAGATACTGTAAAATTATTTAGCAACTTCTTGCGCCATAAAAAATACTGGGATGTAAACCCCGAGTCCTCTCCTGTGTGTCAGTCAGCCCCCCATTAAATGCTGCAGTTTGATGGTCGTTTTGTGGTGGGTCTTGGGTATGTACATAGGAATGGGGTGAAGAGGGAGAAGACCAAGCATGTGCCTTTCCTCCTCCGAAGGGCTCAAACTGCTGGCAACCTTTGTGCCTCCTGGACGCTTTAGGGCATAGTGGAAAAGGGGACAAAAGCAGCAAATACGGGCAAATGGGGCTTGCCTCGTCTCCTTGCGGAGTTATCCTTCATGAGGAAAGCAGCGTGGCAGGAAGGTGCTGGGTTTGGGGTGAGTTATCTCCCCTTCCTGCCGGGGCCCCACCACGCTTTCCACCTGGGCCAAGGGTGGGTGGGTGAGTAGCACAAAACTGGGCAAAGCTCGCAGCTGAAGTCAGTATTGGGTTTAAAGTAAAAAAGAAGAGCTGATTCTGGCCTTAATGAGTGGACTTCAGGCCTATTTATTAAAAAAAAATAAAAAATACAGATTGTCATTTACAGAAATGACAAGACAACCATCCTTTTAAATCCAAGTCAAATAATATGACAATAAAGCCAGGAGTTATAGGTACTGTAGATTGTCCTTTACTAGACACTATATTACGTGTAGTCATTAGGCCAGCTATAAAAAGAAGGTTTAAATACTAATGTATTTTTTAATTTGTTTTATACCCTAAACAAGCAATCAATGTACATTAATAAACATAATTGTTTTTTTGGCATTTGTCCATTCATTTGGTCTACCTTGTCAGCTCCGGCACACACATCAGCAAAATTCAGTAACCACAATACACAAGAAGGAAACACCAATGAGGCCATCTCAAATATGCATAATGTATTGAATTACTTTGCTGCTCCACTATCGACAGACTGAAACCTCCAAAGTTTGCCATAATGTCCTCCTGTCCGTCTTAAACAATGACTTTGACAGGTTTTTGTCCACAAATACTGCTTTCAAGTGCTGGTGCAAAGAACCTTTAACGAGGTGGTAAATATGTTTACCTTTGATAAGGTGAGCTGCCTGATAAGATAAGGTGGATGGCCACTTTTCAAAAGCAAACATGTACAGAGCTCGGGGCTCTCACCCAGGAGCTGTGCTGGATTTGATCAGCGTAGGGCAACATCTCCGCACTCCGGAATAGCTTTCTGAAATCAATTTGTTCCTTTTCAGTTTTAATTATAAAATACCACTCGCTAGAGAGAGATTTATTCACTCAAGAGGGTGCAACGTTGGAGACGGATGCGTAAAAGGGGCTCATCTCTGTAGCCTCAGCAATTAGGGTGCAGGTCTTGCTTTAACTGGGACACGGTGGGTATCTACCTCCTGGCGTGCCACCTCCAAGCAATCCCCATCCAAGGGACCTCCAGTAAATGGAAAAAATTGGGAAATATCTCAGAGGAGGTCACTCTCGATGGCCGGCACAGTTATCCTGAGTGCTAGTGACCGGAGAAATACATACCAAGAAAAAGCTCCACTGGGGGCAAAAAATCTGTGTTGCAACCCTGTAATGCCTCCTGACATCTCTACCAGGTCCTCTCTGTAGGTGACCCTACCAAAAGAATTCTGGCTGGTCCGTCGTTTGTAGGCGAGAAGATGGGAGGTAACGTGGGTAGCATCTGCGCCGCAGAAATTTCTTAAAATGTCATTTGTTGGAGGAAAGGGAAGCGAAATTGTTGCAAGAAGAGCAGAAGCTGAAAAGTCCAAAATGGTAGCTCCACTAAAGGCTTTAACGCACTAGAAAATTTATGAAAACATGAATAAAAGGTAACTTATTCAGTGTCAGCCTTACATATTTATAGTTTAAAAATTAGTCAAAGTTTATGTCCCGAGGTTGCACCTACAGGAAGCCAGATGTGTGCCTTCTGCATGTGACCTAAGACAGGCCTGAAGCAACAACTAGATAATTTTTCGCTCATACTCCACACCGTCGATCGCGGCGGCTTTCTGAGGTGAGAGAATCTGACAGCACTAACTCTCCAGGGCAGAACTTTCCAGTCAAGTGGATCAACGGACTGAAAATCTCTTATGAATAGTCATTAGGCCTTCATTACAAACCCCTCACAACCCAGTTCTCTTTTCGCAACCAAATGCCTTTTGTCATCTTCACAAGGTGCATCATTTAATTACCAATTGATTTCTTTATATATGACAACATGTCAGATAGCAAAATACAGTGTATCTCCCTTAGGGGGAGAAGTCTGTTAACTATCAGCGTGCCAGATTACTGAATTTAGCTGGAAGACAGCTATTCCCTCTACTGCGCCTTTATTTTAACTCGCTTTCCAGTTTTCCAGAGGAGCAACATAGGGAAGAGGCAAAGGCAAGGAGCACCGCAAAGAGGATTTTTTTCCCCCGTTCTGTCAAAAAATTAAAGCCGGCTTCCAACACTTCTCACTCTCTTTTTAGGCACAGACACCCCGTGCACGCACATATGTACGTTGGCATCCGCGGCTATATGCACACAGAGAGCTGGGCTAAAACACGTCAAACAATTGTTCTCATTATACCAGGAATTTACCCAGCTTCTGACTTTGCTAGCACGCTGAATCTTCCCCTTCACAACTGCAGCCTGATAATCAAGCCAGTACTGTATTAATAAGATGAATAATAAGGGAATTTCAGAAATGTACAGGACTATTATACCGTAACAATAAAACCTCAAACCGAGTAAACCAGAGCAGTGCTGAAGGTAGGCGTCGGAAAATAATGAAACCAGTGTTGCAGTAATGCACTCCATTGTATGGCAGTGTAAATGCCTGCTTCTTTCATACACAGAAGCTACATTACACGAGTCCGAAATGTTCTCAGAGCATCACTGTGCCTGGTTGTGATAGAACCTGGCACCAGCAAGCACTGAAAGCTGACATTATACTGTAGGATGTGCTGCAGGTGTGCAGGCCTGCGAACGTGCTCTAATTACATATTTTCCTGCAGAGCAACAATTAAGGTCGCCAAAATAATTGCCAGTTTCTTAATCCCTCTCTAACAAGACTGACATAAGGAATGGTTTATTTTTCTCTGGTTATTTTGAAAGTGTTCTCAAGATTTTGGTTTTTTCTAGCGCGCCGCATAAAACTAATTCTTACGTTCAAGTGTGTGATTATACCCATTGTTGCTGCTGGGATGGTGGGTTTTTTTTTTTAAGCCCAACCCTTTTCTGAATTCTAGTATGACTAAAATAATGAAGAAATGCTGATTGTATAACCTGGCATGCTGTTTCGACATTTCCCCTGCAACGATGGTACCTATTTTCCCTTTCTGGGTGCATTTGCTCTGTGTTTTGGGGCTCTTTTCCAGGACCACAAGCTCCAGACCAGTGCTCAGACCCCTGCACAGTGGCATTAGGGCCGCACTATTCCAGTCGAGCAGCTAGAGAACTACAGGGTCCTGTCTGTGTCCAGAGTTCAATAAAGAATCACCTTTATTTTCATTACAACTGGCCTTATCTACTGTGGGAGACATTACAGAGACTTCTTTCTCAGCGGCGTCAAGCACTCGACTTCAAACAATTGAAACAATTGTAGTACATGAGACAGAAAGGAGATGTCTAGTGCATCCATTTGCAAAGCTGATGCATTTAACAGCAACCATTATATATTGTAGTTATACATAGCTCTCTTGCAGACCTTGGGAATAGTGGCCAATGTGAGTCAAACGCAGAGCTGGCATCAACGGCCACAAGTCAATTGATTTTCATCGGGAAGCACCAAATGATACGAGCCAGGAACCCTCCATGCCTCCCCTCCAGCTCTTATAGAAAAGAAAATCTGTCGGAGAAGGCCACGGTCTCAGCCTCTACACAGAGGCCTTCTCATCTTCTAACGCCTTTGAGTTTTAGGCTAGGCTCAAGCTTTGGCTCAAGGCTTGACTGCAGAGTTTGCTTTTGGGACGCCTAACCTGGAAGCCATCGAGGTGACTTCTGCAGGACCTGGGTCACACCCCTTCAGTGTTTCTGAATAAAGACTCTAAAAGGTATTTTATATAGGAACACAAGGACTTTTTTGTTCAGTCATGCTAAGACAAACCTCCGCTTCTCGCTTAAGCCAGAGGTTAATAGTCTGTTCTTTTTCACATTTTTAAATAGTTGGACTCCTTTCTAACTTTCCAGCAGAGCCCGCTGTCGCTGCCCTACCTTTGCGCAGAGCCTACTGTTGTCAGAATGATTATTGCTTATGTGAGGATTAAATTTATCTGAGCAACACCAAAGATCAAACAAAAAATGCCACACAGCCCCAGTCAAAGGATGTCCAGCGGTATGCCAGATAGATTGGCTTGACATGCAAAATCATATTCAAACATCTAAGAATATTAGCATTAATGAAGCAGGCAAGACACCCTTTGATAATTGTTGGCAATCTGAAAACTTTGCTCTGAGGATATTAAAAGTAAACTGTTATCGTCCGATTGCCAGTTTTAATCCCACTGATATAAGCTGCCATAGCCTGTCAGCATTAAATATATAACAAGGGGGTACGAATATAAACTTCTGCTTGGGCGTGTAGGTAGATGTCCACCTTTGCAAAGTGCATTGCATGTACAGAGACTTCAGGAGCGATGCTAATATCACAGACTCCTACTAAGTTACTAGTTTTACTGCTAACTCCACTACACACTTTCTAAATTTGTCCCTCTTTCCTACACTTCTCTTGCAGTCTTCCTTCAACACAGATGAGCTAATCAGTTGCTTAGACACTCGTCCTCATAAAGCTGTTCACCTCTTTCTATGCTTCACCTGCAAAAGCCACAAGAGCGATGCTGTGATAGAGGAAAAGGTATTTTCCCTCATTGTACTTATTACTTTGAAATGGTCATTGATTTACTCGGCAAGTGAGTCAACAAAGGAAATTTAAACTTTAATGGATATTAAATTATTTGCAAATTAATTGTTTGCTCTTCTCAAAAGGGACAAATGTGTTTTGTTCACTTGAAACCTACTTAGAAAGGCTACACGGCAATGATAAAACTCAAAGCTCAGGGTCTGAATCTACAACCAGCTCAAAATTTTCAAACCTGGCGATTTCTCTGTATGACAACACACGGCGTGGTTCTCCAAGGACCGAACGCCACATAACTTAACCCACGTAACTTGCAGGCACTGAATCTTCTGTCCCCAGCATCTTTGCCACACTGGGAGGTGTTGATGTAGACACCTGACTGGGGATCCAGGTTGGAAAATACTAGCCATAATGGGTCCACAGCCTACATGGACCGTGGCCACTGTGAAAACTCACAGCAGAAGGCACATCAGAGCCAAACCATGCCCCTAAAAGGGAGCCAAGTTGTGCCGGTTTTATTCACGTGAGCAGTTGCAGTGATTTCAGTGAGGAAGACGTGGCCCTGTTTACATGAAAATGCTTTGAAGGGAAATATTTTAGGTTTTGATCAAAACCTCATTTAGGTTCCTACAAAGAAACTGCGAAGAGTTATAAATGAGCTGTAGAGTATATTATAAAACACATTTTAAAAGTAACACATGCTCAGAGATGGATAACATTAAAATAAAAGTAGGTGTAATATCCAAGACGAACATTTCTGTTGAGCAGAGATCACGCGAGAAAGCATTCCACAGGCATAACTTTGCAGATAATCAAAGCCAAGTATTAATACATTTTTATCAGTCCACCTTCTAAACAATATTTCAGTAGATTTCCTTTCACACAGTGATATTTGTAATAAATGTTCTGCCTTTGTTTTAAAGTCAGTCCGTAGAAAGATGACATCAGCTTAGCAAACAATAAAGTGCCTGTAATATTGTCTCCAGAGGGCTGTTACATTTACTTTGTAGCAGTAAAATTCAATTTTCAAAAAACACTACATGAATGATGTTAGGTTATTAACCCTATCACCACCGTAAAACATCATCATTGTGTGCAGAATGTAGGTCACTATCTAGGAGCTATAAGTTGCTTTTTGTTAAATAATCCATTTAAGCTGCTTTTCTTTCCTATAGCCTGGGTTGTGTCCCTTCCCTTTGAAAAAAAAAAAGAAAAAAAACAGTCCCATTTTTAATCGCAAGGCTCTGAGCGAGCATCCTTATTACACATCTTATTTTAAGGTGTTCTTCCTTTGTTACTTTCAGATTTGGCCGCACACTTTTGAAGAGCGACTCTCTGTGAATTCTTGTTATTCAGAGCTGCTCTCAAAGAGAAGAAAAAAAAAAGTGTATCATATCAGCCTACGCCTGTGGTGACTCTCACAAGTTTCAGTTCAAGGAAGGAGAAGAAAAATCAGCAGCTACAAATTCTGAGTCATTTTGAAATTTCAGTGCAATTGAATAGCCACCATCCTGATTCGGGGACGACGACTCAGCCCCCGCTCATGCTCGGAGTTCCCAGCTGAACCTGGTTTTCCCAAGCAAGCTCCGCTGAGCTAGGGGAAAGAAAGATCGGCGAGCAAACTGTCCGCAAGCCAACCCGTCACATGGCTCCCTATAAAAGAGGATTTGCATACCTGACGCAGCTATGGAAATATTCCCCGCCCGGGAAGGAGCAAAAAAAGAAGTACTAATGGCAACCCGCTATCAGGATGCAAGGGGTTAACTAGTTAAACTTCTACAACCCCCCACAGTAACTTTCCAAAAGCTGACAATAAGTAAAAGAAGTGCTGGTTATCCATTTTTTAAAGGGATGGGATTGGTTTTAGAAGAAAGGGAAAGAGGATCAAACACCTCAGAGCAACAAAAGGTTGTGTCAGAGGGCCCTCAATCACAAACCTCCTTCAACAAGAGATATTCCAACCTTCCAGAGCAGTTACCCGGGCAGCACGGCTAAAAAGTTCCCTGACATGAAAAGAACAAAAACAGAAGGGACAGAGGTAGTTATTGTTATGCACACTCCTCTCTCTTTTTTTTTTTTTCTGGGGCTTTTTTTCTCCCCCACAAAACTTTTTGCATAAGCTGTTAGGGGGAAAAGTAATAGCGCTGCTTATTGAAAAGAAATCCCCCCTCTTTGCATCTCCTACCTCCTAGGTTGTGAGGTATGGCCCAGCAGATTCTCAGCCAGCAACACCTGATGAATGGGAAGGTCAGCTCCATGAATGCTTCAAAAGAGGCATCCGAAATTAATAAATGTAATTATAAGAGTGTAAATGTATCCTGGTTTTCATCGCCCCCTGAACACATATTTGAATTTTTTTTCCAGACAAGCGAAGTTGTGTGCGCACAAAGAATGTAAATTATTTGCGTTTGCGGTGTCAGGTCTTGGAGGTATCTTAACAGCATGTAAGAATTTTCCACTTAAATGTAAATTATTAACAAGTCAGAGTTTTCATTTGTTTTATCTCCTGATGTGCAATCTAAATAAATAAGTGGCACATTTTACAGTATTCACCACCCACTTCTCTGCTCTTTCAGAAACGTATTTTATACACGCTACCTCTGCTTAAATAGGGTGGTGGATCATTCGCTCTTTCATCATTTATCTTTGTCTCGGTGGTTCTGAGGGGTTGGGGGGGGGGGGGGGGGTTGCTAAAACAAATTTACCTCTAGTACTTCATCAAGTTTTCCTGTGTAATATCGCTAAGTAAACAACACAGTGGTTTATTCATAAAATATTCATATTTCAAAATGTTCCTTCCCAACCACCCCTCCTGGGTTTACCTATGTTTACAAATATGTAAGCCTTGTTAATATGCCTTGTCTGGGGAATGGCGAGTAGTGACCCTCCTTGAGGCAGAGCTCTTGCTGAAGAAGTGTATTATTTCAGCTGGGAGAACAGCAAAGCTCCGGGATGAGACTGATTGATTAAGACCAGATGGATGGCCACACATAGGTGTGACAAAAATAGAAACACATTGCAAACATTCCTGGCATTGTCCTCCTGTGGTCCGGGAGGTGGATGGACCCAGTGGTACCTTATCTACCTCCTGATGGGCTCCAGAATTGAAGAATGTTAATGAAAGCTAAGTCTCCTTCGCCTGCCTTACAGTGACACTTATTACAATGAATCAAGCTTAAAATTGCATCTCGTAAATAAACTCCGGGTTCCCCCCCCAATCGAAAAATGACAGCTGGCATGCCACTGGAAAGCATTCGCACGCGTTTCCATGAAATTAATTCGAAGTAAAGAGCTCAGAAAGAAAGAAAGAAAAGGAAAGAGAAAGAAAACAAACAGAGCGTACCCACATCCTCTCCTTAAAATTAAACTTTCAGAAACCACATAAAGGCATAAGTGCAAAATGAATGACCTCTGGTTTGGAGAAGAATGTTTCATTGAAACCCTCTCAGCTTTTATGTTTATTGGCCATAAACGGACCAACCCTCGCCGTAATGCTGTGGTTGTTCTTCACGGAAGAGACGAACCAATGGCATGAATCCCGCTCACCTTACTGAAGCGAGCGGTCCCAAGAAAAACAGGGAGGTGACGAGCAGGATTTGGCCCACCGTGGCCTTGCACTCCTCCCCAGAGATGCCGTCCCTTCCTGGGCATACCCATCGTGCCTCAACGCTCCTTCCCTTTACCTTCCATCGCGGCACACGACGTATTGCTCACGCTAAGAAAAATGCCATTAACTGAACCTTCCCCGGTCACGCCGAGAGCTCCAGGAGTAATCCCGGCTGGGCGAAGGAGGTAGGAAGGAGCACAAGACCAGACTCCTGGGGCCACCTCATTTCTGTCCCTCTGCCTATTGCAGACCACAAACCAGGCATGCGGCAAGCTCCGGGGGTCAGCCCCGACCCCGAAACACGCTTCAAAAATCACAGGAGGACCTCAAGCCTACTCCTCGCACGACCCTTTTCCCATTGCGTGGCACCTCACGACAGCCATGGAGGAAGATGGAAGAAACCAGACCCCCAAGTTTGGTTGTTGGTTTTGGGTTGGTTTTTTTCTTTCTCTCTCTTTCCCCAAAACCGCTGTTCAGCCCCAGCGTGAGCTTTTAGTTCCCGCTCCCCTCGTGTAGGCCTGAAACGATTACCTACTTGTTATAAATCTTCTCAGGTTTCACAGGCGCACATTTGCCGGTAGGTTCCCGGCCAGCATTTCTGGACGTTGGGCTCACAGAGACACATTCTCACACATGCAAAAGCACTATGATGGATCAGGGGCTCCTCCATTCACCCCTCCACTTTAAGCAAAACCGTTCCTAATATACCTTTTCATACGTGAAGCATAATGAATGTACCTTTTCTTATGCATGTACAATACTGTACTTTCACCCACTGGCAAAGAAGTTCGCTAAATTACTAAGAGCGTTTAAAGAGGTGGCATTCATTGTAATATACAAAGGAATTTAAAGCACATTTACAAATGAATCGGCAGGCATGCCAACAGGAAAAACAAGTTTAAATGTAAAATTTAAAAAAAAAATTGAGGATTTCTTGAAATTATTATTACGATATGAAAATGTTTGACCATTTTATGGGCTGAAAACTACTTAAATTCTCTTCATCTACAATTCAGGTGACCGTGGTTTTAAAGAAATACTCTTTTCCTTGGTTTCCTTCTCCCCTCCCCAACTGAGTAATAAAACATAGACTAATTTAAATAAGAATCATTATGCTCAGAAGGCCTCCTCTGGCTGGAAGACTTTTGTTCCACATGTCCCATAATCTCACTCCCACATGGCTGCCATAAGGTTGATGCTGAAATCAAACTCTACTATAGAATTTTCTTTTAGACGCAGTAAAAATATGTATATCAGTTTGGGGAAATAAGTCCTATAATTTAGGTAATGGGAGAAATATACTTGTGATAGAAACCTCTTGACTTTGCTGCTCCGCTCCCTGTATTTTTTCCTCGTCCAGGTTGCTATTAGCATACGAAAAATGCTTTTAATTTCATCCATTTCTGGCCATATCTGTCACCCACACAAGTGAGATAGCAGCTAGGTTTCAACTTATCTCTCCTTTACCACCTCAGCAGCAGGTTTAAAATAGATCACGCTCTTCTAGTTATTTGCAGCCAAGGTGTGTGTAACTGCCTTCCTGAACAAAACCTGATAAAGAAGGAGCGAGCCAAACCACGGGAGGCAGTTTGCTCCCATCTCAAACACAAACGTTTCTATCGCAGCATCTCACGGCATTACTTTCACTTGAAAAGTAAGAGTCAGAGCAGCTCTCACCCGTAACTACACGCGTCGGTCGCCATACAGCAGAGCTGGAAGTTACGGCCCTATTTTTAAGAGCTTTCTATTTGTTGTTTATCTGTTTCCTTAAAACTCCCACTCCCACCCCTGCCCTACGGACGGAGCGCACGCGGCACGGCAGCTCCCACGCGCCCTTTGCCAACACAAGGCGACTTTGTTTTCTGCGCTGCAACGTCTTCCATCCAAACCGTCTCCCCAAATTCTTTGCAGGCGCACGTGACGTGAGGCAATCTATGGCAGAGCCCAGAGAAAGCTCTCAGCAATATGCAATCTATTTTCACACATGCTATGGATCTTATGGCGTCAGTCATACGGTCGTTGCACACACAAAATTGTTAAAGCCCCTTTCTGCTACTTTAAGTAAATTAAAAACTCCCATTGCCTCCCAGGCAATTAGGCTGAGGCCCTAGGACTAGCTTAAAGCGGTGAGACGCCGAGCATTTTCATTTAGTGGTATTTGGCATGAAAATATTTGTGGCTTGGTGAAATTTTGCACACACACTCTCAGGCTTTGCTTTTTGGGACATGTTGGGGAAATGGCTATTTTTGCATGAACGTAAAAAACCCCATGAAATTATGCTCCGTTTTAATGAAAGGGTGGTTTTGCTTGACAAAACATATGCCTTTTATTAACAGTATTAATAGAAATGGGCCTGCTTTCAAACTTGCAATGAAACGTGACAAAACCCAGGGCCAGATTCTCAGCTGAGCTTCAGGCACCTTTGCAACCCGCTGCAGCCCCACCTGATGCTGTGCCCCCTGAAACCCCTCTCCCAGAAAAAAAATACCCCCCTGGGCACACCACTAAACACCTCCAAAGCTGGAAGCTACACAAGGAACTCACTTTGCAGGATGCTTTCTCCAGCTGGGAAATTCAGGAGGTCTTCTTTTCATCACACAGCAGCCAAAATAGGTGTGTAAGATCTGCCTGTATATTTTTTATTTATTTTTTTTTTTTCTCCTCAGATCAGCCCAAAGGAGCCATGGGGATGGCTCTTGCCAGTGGTGCCCACACATCTACAGTGGTTAATAATAACCATGCAAGCACCAACCCCCTCTGGCTGGCATCAGGACCCATGCGTGTGAAAGGCTGGAGGAGAAAACCCTGGAAGAGTCCAAATCAGCTGAGAAAAGAACAGCCTCTCTTGCTAGAAGTTATAAGGTGGGGAATAAAGGGCACCTTGCACTAATCAGGGGGATTAAGCTGATGAGCAAAGCACCTGAAACAACTTTTCCTTCCCACCTCGACTGGAAGAGGAAGACAGCTCTCCTAAGTAAATAAACTAGCACAGTCCTTTCCATTTTGATGATTTCTCGCCATTTTACTAAATTGCCAGGCAGACAGAAGCCTTAACCCTGAAAACACTCATGTGAAAACTCCCTGCTTGGTTTTTTTTTTGTTTGTTTGTTGTTTTTTGTTTTTGTTTTTTTTTTACTTGCGTGACTTCTTTATTAAATGCTCTCCGGCTCTAAATGAGTGGGTGTCAGAGGTGCAGTATTTCACAGATCTGTGGGTCACTGCCTGATTTCGCTCTGCATCTAGATATTAAAAGTTCCTCTTGTTATAGATAGCGTGAAGAAAAATGAACAACTGGAGACAGTTTTCTAAACCGATAGTCTCTGGGCATATTTATTTTATGATGATGGCAATGAACTAGCCCCTTACATATTTTCTGTTGTCTTCACTAAAGACACACTTTAATCTTCACGCTGACGTAGGAAACCTGCCTATTGGCCTATGGATATTTCTTTTGCACTGAACGAGAAGCCAATATCCTATGTTAAATATAACTTTAAAAAATGACATTACCTAAGAAAATGCTAGCAGTATTCCTGATAAAATATACTGTGGCGGGGCTGAAAAGTGCATGCAAAGCAAGCTGCATTATTAGAATGTTTAAATATTAATTATACCGCTGTGTAGTAAAGATGATCAACTGTGAGTGTCAACTAATTTTCTAAAAGCTGCAATGTTGGATTTCGTCTAAACTTCTATTGTTAAGCTAAAACTAAAAGCCCAGCAAGTTTAGTCTACCGGAGTGTGTTTATTTTTATTGGTTTCTGCATAATTTTTTTTAACATAAACCAACTTTAACCCCTTTACTGAAATCTCTGCCAGTGGAACTCCAATAGCACATCATAAAATTCCTATAATTCTTCAAAGCAATGTAGCTGGAAAAGAAAAAAACCATGGGCACTTTGCAACAAACGCCAACGACGAGATTCAGCCAATTAAATTTAACTCTTGCGAGCTCATTTTGCTGACAATATGTGGGCAGGTATACATTTTGCTTGCCCTCCGATAGCCGCTTCTGTTGGGAGAAGCGCTCAGCCACGATGCTCGGCTCTGGGCTGGCTCCATTGTGCGAAAAATCCTGCTCAGGTGGTACCTAGCGCTGGTACGTGAGGGAGGCTGAGCGGACAGATGGGGAGGCAGATGTACAATGCTACATAAAAGTAGAAAGACTTATATTATCTTGTGCGAACGCCTTAAGTGACTGAGCGCAGGAGGCAGGCGAAGGGGGGCCGGGCCGGGCACCGAAGGGTTAACTGAAAAATGACTGTCATTTCTTTCCCCGCGAGCAGCTATCGCTTCCTCAGACTTTTAAGAGGAGCCACAAGACTCGAGCGAGAGAATTCACTTTGAGATTCTTCTGCGAAGACAAAGAAATAGTGCGCGCCGAGGCTGGTAGGCTTCCTTCCGTCACTCATGGATGCTCTGCCAGGATTTCCCACCTGAGACAGATTGCGACGCGTGTTCGAATCACTCATGCACAAGAAGCAATACACAAGTTCAGTGTAAAGCCACTTTAAAAGCTCATCGGGTGCATACTTTACTTGTACAAAATACCTTATTCATGATGGAGCAGTGAGGGCCTAGGTAATTACTTGAATCAAGGTGGCCTCAGAAGTGTTTAAATCTACAAGGACACTTAGAGCATGAATAATGCAAAATAATTTGCATCTAAATTTTTTAAGTGTTCTTTATTCAAAAACTAAAATGCAGTTCCGATTAAAGTTTGATGAGTGAAAGCTGAGCACTTCATACCCACTGTGAAACGTCTCCTATTTGTGGAAATTATTTCAGACAGTGGTAAAGGGACAAAAGAGATCAAAAAAAAAGTTGGTGATTAATCTGCATTACTTTTAAGCCATCCTTATTTCATGATGTTTGGCGAGTAGGAAGTTAATTTCCAAACTTGCTGGTCTGATACCATCTACGTTTCACCCCTTTAAAGCAGCACCACCGAAAGTGCAGCTCTAATTATTAACCAAACAAAATAACTATTCTATTGCCTTCGATGATAGCGCAAAGCAGCTCGTGTCTCTGAAATTTGTCCAGTATCTTTTAGTGCAATTAATCTCGCCTCTGTCCCCGTCAACCTCCTTGGAAAAGCCTTACGTGCAAAAATACCCTGGCTGCCACTCGCTCTGTGTGCTTATAGGGCACGGGCTTACATTTCTTCACTTGGAGCGTGTTGCATCCCTTTCTTTTGAATTTGCCATTGACAGCATAAACTGCCGCGTATATCATCAGTTCAGCACTTTATTATATCGTCTCCATTCCTATTTTAGAACGTGTTGAGCAACCCCCATAAAAATTGTTAAAGAGGAAGGAGTGAACAAGACAAATGTTGTGTAATGTGCTCGCTGAAAATTATGCTTTTCTCTGCCTGGGCTGGAGGCAGAGGAGAAAAAGGGAGAGGGAAAGCATGTCAGAAACAGCCGTTTTCGCATGCAGACGTCAATGATCCTGTCGTTAAATGTGCTTAATTCACGATTATGTTGCCAACGCTCGAACCTGCGCGTCTCGCCGGCGGGTGCCGCTCAGGAAGGCACCAAGAGAAGAGACGGTCGAAGTTGGAGAGCTTTGGAGATCCCCGGAGATTTCTACGGGAGAAGCTCCACGGAGCTGCTCCCCGTTTGTTCCTGCCCTCCAAACCCAACAGCTCGCTGCGGTACGAGCGCCAGACCTTCCCAAAAGCAGCTCCAGGAGCCAGAGGGAGGGTTTTTTTCCAGCTGCTAAAACCTCAGGTCGGGAAATCTGCTGGGATCCAACAGGTTAGGCAGGCGAAAGCTTCGACAGACAGTGAAGTTTTAAGCGCCGGCTAACTGCGAGCAGCTAAACTTTAAAGGCCCCTTTGCAAAGGAAAATCATTTTCCTGCTGCAGCCCTTATAAAGAATAAAGACTTCCAATTTATTACCGGCTCGAAAGCTGGCTGCCACTTTATTGGACTTTCAGATGAGTGTGCTCGCCACGCTTTCTTAGGGAGAGGATCTGCTACGTTTTTCTTGGATTTGGAACAATGCGAACATTTTTTTAACTCATTGAACAAAGATTTCCCCAGCAACAGACCCCCTGCTCAGCAGGTCACCTATCTTTGCGACAGTTTTTCTTTTCCCACGCTAACCCTAGGGCTCATTTGCATAAGGTCTCTGTTGTGACAATTAGTTTCAGGTGAGCTGATTTCTATGAGGTTTGCCCAAGACGATACACAAGCTCTGGGCCTCCCTGATCCTGGCCCTAATTGCGACTGACTGGCACCAGACACAATCACCCTCTTGATTCAGCAAATTGTCCTGCAAGTAGCTTGTTGTGACCCCGCAATGCACAAATCATATCATGTCAGCCCGGCATAGTAAACAGTGAATAAAGCAAATTCAAAAAAAAAAAAAAAAAAAGGTTTCATAATAGCTCCTCCATCTTCTAGCCCCAGTGGACAAGATGAATACAAATTAAAGCTATATCATATCTGCGTGCCGGTGGAAGAGGTATCCCTGCCCCGACTAACAACTTTGGTTTACTGAGGGGGCTTGGGGGGTTATTTTGTTAATCTGCATTGGGGGGGGGGGGGGGGCGGAAAAAATCAGATGTTGCTTCTTTCCGTCACCTGGGGAGAAATTCCCCAGGTAGCGGAACGGGGTCGCCGTAAATATTTCCTAGCTCGTTGTTGTGGAAATAAGCAATATGCTCTTTCATCTTCTCAGAAGCTACAGGGTAGGTACATCAACCCGCACATTAGCCAGACTCCCAGTGGTCTCTGCTCAGTTTAAGAAGCCGCAGAGGCCAGGCAGAGCCCACCTCTGGGCACAACAGCAAAAGTCGGGACAGAAGTTTTCCCGAGGAGCCCAGGGAGGAGCGGGGGTGCAGAGGGGTCTCACCCCACCTTCCCGTGCCCCGACGGACCCGCATCCCGCCGGCGGCATCTCTTTGGGCTCAGTTCTGCCCATTTTAGGCCAGCGATAACCCCACGGAGGTCGTCAGCCTGGAATTGGCTCCGGTATTGACTTGTCAGTCAGGGGAAAACACGCAGCCTCTGAGAGAGGCAGAAAAAAGGAACAAATAATAAAGGCGAGGGGACAAATGCAAAGTTAAAGAGGATGGAGGAATATCTTTAACTGCCACGCTAACGAGAGCGTTCGGTAGGGATGAAGAGCCACCCTTATCTTTGATTAACTCCTTTTCCATCAGCTTGAGTCACAGGTTTCATGTTATTTTTTCGTACGGTGCTCGGATCTTTCCTACCAGAGCAGCTCCGGCTGTGACCTCTGCCCCGTGAGTGTGAGTCAGGAGGGACTCCCTCCCCACCTTATATATTGCTTTTTTCCTTTTTTTTTTTTTTTTTTTAAACAAGGTCTAATTTGCAAAATATTATTCACCATAGAGACAAAAGCTGCTCCCCTGCTGTAACTGGGATATGAAGGATAAACTCAAATTCAGACAGGTATATGGAGTCCCTGACTTCAGAGAGCCTCCACGAGAGCAGGATTAGGCCCACTGAATATATTGCGTGATGATCATTAGGTGAATTAGATTAGGCTATTAGTTTTGGACTGTTTTTAATCTCCTGGGGAAATCTGTATTTACATTTGAGGGTTTTTTCCCCGATGCAAATTGCTTCCCCAAATAAATAGTTATGTTAAAAATCCCAGTAAAAAATTTGTTTCAAAATTATTCACTGAACATGGCCAGTAGCCAGGGTGAAAGGTCAGCCCGCCAGTCCCAACAGCTGGGACCTGTGGGCAAGGTAAATATATATATGCCAAAGAGCATTTGACAGAGCGTATTTCTGTTAAGCCTGCAATCTTATATACTAGTTATAGGCAAAAAAATGCTAATTGTTTGGATACGGATACAGATAAAGTTAAGAACGAATTAAAAAAACACCTCTCTGCTGAGAACACCAAGTTTTACCCTAGGAAAAAAACCTTAGTTTCAGAGTGTGGACCTAACTCTTCTTTACTGGTACAATTCCATTGATTTAAAAGTCATTACATCTTCTCACAGCAGTGTGACCTCAGGATTTGGTTCTGCTCTGGGGTTACGAATTAATGTCCTGAATTAATATGAGCCAGGTGGGGAATACGCCCCATACCTGCAGGCAGGGCGGGCGGGATGGCCAGCACACGGGCACGGTCCCACGCGAACGGGGGCTCCTGGACTCCCCAAACCTCACGCCCTTCACGTTTGCAGGGCATTTAGATAGCGTTTTGACGCAGAAACACGAAAGGCGGCGCTCCCCGAGTAGGACACGACTAGGTCAGCCTCCGGCTACTTCTTCCACTGGCGCGCACCATCCTGGGCACAGCGGTGGGAAGCCACCTGCGTCCCTCTCGGTCCCTCCAGCCCAGCAAGGCGCAGATGAGGAAGGACACTCAAAGCCACGAACATCTCCATGGGTGACAGCGAGGGTCTCAACACGGTTGCCGCCATCAAAACCCTACCAGGCGTTGACTTAGTTGGGTAAACCCATTAATTCCGGCCTGAACCGTTGCTACCGCATTCAGCCACGGTGGTGGCAGGTCCAAGGAGGTCGAGGGGATGGCTGCAGGCGCCTGAACGAGAGACCTGACGAACCTCACCTGCTCTGTTTCTAAAGTGCATGGCGTTTTTATTTTGTCCTGTGTCCGCGCTAAAGCTTTTATCCCTCTCTCGTGACACAAACCATGCTTTTACGGTGAAGGCAATGCAATGAGCTGATGCTGAACTTTAACCTTCAGCAACTCTGCCTCTAATGTAAGGCAAAACTTTTGGATTTTTAAGTAAATAAACAGTTGATTCTGACAAAAAATGACTATTCCCTGAGGGGACATTTTTGTGAAACTGCGCCAGGTACAAAAAAAATGTATATTTTTTGGCTTGGTCATGAAACTGTCAAAACACAACTCTAACATGTTTTGCTGCATATGTAATTTTTTTCCCACAGCTCTTTCTGAGCAATGCTTAATCCTGAATTCTTTCTGCACCCAGCATTTTCAAGGAAATGGATAGATGCACAAGAAATTCAGGCTAAGTTTCTAAGTAAGTGAAATAGAATAGCCAGGAGAAAGAAAAAAAGAAGAAAAACAAGACAAAGCCAGAGAAACTTTGTTAAACTTTCTAATAAATTATGCTTTCGGGGTAAAATTCACCCTCAAAATAGGGCTTTGGTGAGATTTAAGCAGAGAGTAGGCTGTTTGCTGTCCCTTGGTACCTGGGCTAAATTTCACTCTCCGTGCTGAGGTACCTTAGTTTCATTTCATTTTTAACTTCTCTCTCTCACACATATACGTGCATATGTAAATCTCAAAGTATCTTGATCATAGTTGTGATTACAAACTTCACTTTTACTAAAAACAGCTATGGCACCGATCTTTAATATAATAATATATTTTCCCGAGTGCCTTTGCTGTTTCATTCCAGCAGCTGAAACAGAGACAATTCTTTGTATGTTGAAATGTGTAATTATCATGTAGCCAAAAGGGAGGGTGTAATTTTCACATCTGATTACAAGGGAAGAGTGTAAGTGAAGCTGCCTCGGTAAACTTAGGCTTGTTTACAGAGAGCAATACCTTTGATATTAAAAACTCTAAACATGTAGAACGCTGGAAAAAATCAAGATTGTCATGCACCAAAGCTAAACAACAACAACAAAAAAACCCTACGCATTTTTTTTGGCATAGCTACAAATGAAAAGTCAATTCTTCTGAACTTGTGCTGGCCCTTCTCACTTGAGATGTTTGTTAAGAAGACTTACAAATTGTTTTTGCACAGTGTGCTCTACTTGTCGTGTTGAAGGTTAAGAAGTTAAAGCTCCAGCTTTAATTTAAAAAAAGGGGAACTTCAAATGTTTCTGCTGTTTATAACTCTATTTGGTCAGTTTAAACTAGAGAAATGCTTTTCATATTTGACTTCATCTTCACAGAATTTACTTCTCCTAAATGTGACTGCGTTTGCTTTCAAGTTGCCTTTTCTTTAACACATGAACTCCCTCCTGTTTATTTCTCCCTTCTTTTTTCTTTCTTTCTTATACACACTGCTGATTTACCTTCGACAAAATGAGCTTTTTCTTATGTGAAATTATTTATTGGCCACGTAGGAAAAGATGGTATCGAGGAAAGGAGGAACTGTTACAGCAAATATCACTTACCAAAGAGATTAGAGATAAGCAGAAAGATCACGCTACAGGTAGAGGGGAAAACTAGTGAAAAACCAAGAAAGATATCAGAAACCATTTAAAATGATATAAAAGTACGATTGCTAAAGAGTTATTGTCGTATTTTTAGAAACCATTAAAAACTGTCTGTGCAAGCACTGGATGTCAAAGTATGATAATCTCATGCTTTTGCTAACCAAGAAAAAGGAAGGGAAAGAGAAAGACAGAAAAACACGTTATTTTTAGTATGTGGAAAATACAGCTTTTTGTTGGAGTATGAAAAAAATCATATAATTAACGTGCAACATCTATCAAATGAGACTATGATAAGACCCTATTTTCTAAAGTATGCTTTTTTGCTGCCCTAAAATTAGGCTCCTGATACCATATTCTTATTCAGAACATCATATCCATGGGAAAAAATACCTACCACAACAAGTAAGGCCTTTGAAAAATAAAAGGTAACCCAGTAATAGCAGTAATTCAAGTTGAAGATGCATGTAGTTACGTTAAAAGTGTTTTTGTCTTGTGCAGAAAGACAGGAATGCAAGGGCTACCAAAAGCAATTTAATACCAGGTGGGGGTTGACATTAATCTTTTATGACAATAATATTGTGGTGTTACAGGAGGGCAAAACCGAATATCTTCTTGTACGTATAACCACTTCCCTAAGAGTCTGTGCCTGTCTTAAAAATACACGTATAGAATTGATGTATAGCCCCAAATTCATAATGAATATGATTACATAAATAGTCTTCACCCGCGCAAATAATCATAACTGTCCTCTTTCTGCTTCCCTTAGGTGTGATCCAGGCTTGCTCTAGGAGTGGTACAGGAATGCTATTCCGCCTGGAACGGGCCAAAGCTGGACCGGGAGGGCTGCCTGTGAGACCAGGGTGTGCAGACCCGGTTCTGCACGATACAGAGCCAAATTATGTCTTCAGACGCGTGCGACGCCGTGAAAACCAACGGGGTTCCCGCAGGGGTGGCTGGGCAGAATCCGGTCCAGGAGTACCCAGACCGCATGGGCGTGCTGGAGGTAGATGCAGTTTCTGAGCAGTGTTAGCGTGCTTAAAACAACAAATTAATGCCTGTGGAACACTAATCAATGTTCGGTGCACTCCCCATTTTTCACTGAGTTGTTAGAGTACATTTGCTTATATTTTGCACTATTTTAATTTAGCCATATTGATCAAACTGAACACTCAATAAGACCCTAGGCACCTTAGCCTTATTAAAATTAGTCAACTTGAAGTAAGTGAGCTGAGGAAGTAATGGAAACTATTCAGAGACTTAAATACAGTGCAGCCCACTTAAATAAATACCTGTTAATGAAATAAATCTGTATATGCACATATTTTCTCAGAAACAAATTATTAAGGGGGCCCTTTAGAAGAATACATCTCACACGTATCCAATACTTTAAAAGAGAAGTATTTCTCTGGGCTCACTGTGTTCCTTTGTGTTTGCTGGGTTAAACTTGGGGAACCCGTGCTGACCTTTTCCGTCAAAGCAGTTATCATTCTTTAGAGTTTTACAGTGTTGAAATTGATAAAAATGTCCCTAATTACCCTATAAGTAGACACTATTGTGGTTTTTTGGTAACTCTCCCATTTGAGTTTATCCCAATAAAAGTATAAATCAGCTGGGCCATCACCCAGACGAGTATGTCTGGGCAGCTACAGAAGAAAAATAAAAAGCATTTGACTAACTTGACTGTTCATGCGCAATGGGAAAAAAAGAAAAGTCATACTGCTTAGTCTTTACAAATAATATGTCCTCGTCTCCAGAAAGTTGTATCTTTTTTTTTTTTTATTTTTCAGCAGGGTTGAGAGGCGTAATTAGAGCACCAACTCCAAGGCTTGACTTGAGCGGTGATTTGCAGTACAGCTCCTTTTGGCACATCTCTGGAGCTCAAAATATTGTTTTTGAAAACATTGCTGTTTTTCAACAAAAATAGGAGATTAGACAACATCTTTAACTTATTAATCCTCCCTCGTCTCCGAGGGGATGACCTGTGATGGTGTATTATTTTAGTCAGGGAAAAAAATTGCAGCATGGAGCAGTCTTCCTGCAATACCTACAAATGAATTAAGCTAAAAACTAGGTACACAGTCTGTGGAGGTTTCCTAGCCTCCCTTCATCAGGGGCTGCCTTTAGAGGGCTTTGTATACTCATTTTTTTCCCCTAGTCCAATAAAAGATATTAGCTCTTTTCCCTAAGCAAAATCCCTCTCATGAATCAGGCCCTACACTTGCAACTAGTGTGATATTGCTGGCCAGGTTTCACCCCAGTAAAATTCTAATCTATACTTTGTCTTTTAGAATTAAGAAGAAAATGCATATCAGCAGAATCTCCTCTCTACTTTATTTCATTTATAAATTACGAGAATGATGCTATTATATATTATTAATTTCTGCTGTTCTCCAACTCGGCTGCAGCAGTGAGCTGCGGATGTTGGAACGGTGTAATTATGTTCTAGTAGGGCAGCCATCCGTTTCCTTTCAAAAATTTACAGGATTCTTAATCATGCTGCTCATTTGGGTGCGCAGTAGCGAGGATGGCGAAACACAAACAGGGCACGTTCGTTTACACAGGAACACCTGCTTAGCATGATAGCAGATGTCAGTCAGTAAGCAGAACACAAAAGAAAAATATCAACAACAGCAAACTAGAAGCATTTTTAGCTCGGTACGGGGATATCTTGTCCGGGGGAAGCCAAATGAAGGGGATGCGCCTTTGCAGGTCGAAGCAAAGGCGCGGTGACGATTTGGAAACTCTCGGCTGATGTTCCCCAGGGACCCGGTCAACAAATCCGGACAAACTTCTCGCTGGATGACGGGATATTTAACAAAGCATTTCTCCTTCGCGAGGGTCGTTTTATGATGCTAAGCATGATGCTAAGCGTCTCGCAGGGATCATCATAAATAGAGGGTATACTTGATAACTACCGCAAAGTAGTTGAGAGGGGGTAAAAATACAGAGAACCGTTGCTCCATAGGTAAGGGCTTACCAGCATTTCCATTGCAACCGCTTATTCTCAAGGCTTTATATTCTAACTCTAAATGTTTTGTCCTGGGCTGCCTCTTGGCTCTCCTAGCTCAAATGGAGAGCGTTTTCTTTTTTTGCATATTTTATGAAATAAAACGGTGTTAGTGGAGAGGGGGAAAGTTCACAGATTTCAGACTCCGACTCGGGAGCAGCCGTACCTCTCCCGTAGAGGTGTCGGGAGCATGGCGCACGAGTCAAGCTCTCGCAGGCGGGTATTAATAACCTCCCTCAACGCCAGACGCAGTAACTACTCTTCCACAGGATTGTTAGTATTCAGAGCAAGTCAACTTGCGTGGGTCCGTGCATTAAGGGCTCCCTAAGTATGCATTGACTTGATACCCAGTAATGGCTTCTAAGGAGCCGTTATGTAGTACCGTGTCAATGATCCATGCATTGAGGACTCCCTAAGTACGCATTGACACGATAGACCGGAACGGCTCTGAAGAAGCCGTTACGGTCTATCATGCCAATGATCTGCGGATATTGGCAGTGCCTCCTGCGCTTCTATAGAGATTGTAAAAGTCTCTGAAGAAGCTGTTATGATCTCAGTGGAAGAACCATCAATCAGGTCGATGACAGGGTTTCGTTTTGCCATTTTTCCACCTTATCATTGGGAAGCTTTGTTTTACTTCTAGAATTAGATTCAAAGAACTGACAAAATATAAAGGCTGCCCGCAGAGTGGCTCTGGGACTGCGCGGAGGTAACCAGGATCGGAATATGACCTCTGGTTTTATTAGTTCTAGGTTTCTAGTTCCAGCTGACTTGCTGGGAGGCCTCGCCCAAGTCACTTCAACTCTTCTTGCCTCCATTTACTCTCCTCTAGCAAGCGTGGAAAGGGATGAGATCTTTTGAGTGGAGATTGCTGTAGGGCTTGGAAAATGTTCATTTAGACTAGTTACAACTAAGGCTTGTCTCGGCATCTCACCACTGGCGGAGGATGCTGAGACGAACGAGGTGCGTACATCATACCCTTCACACGTAAGCACGCAGGCAAAGCTACGCCGCAAGGAAGTCTTACCTCTGAAGTTTTGTAAGCTTCAATCTATTGAGTTTGTATAGTTTCTCTCAACTCCTTTTATGTGTATGCGCATCAGTTCTGAGCATCGCTGCTTGGCAGAAGGTCATCTTTATTTACTACAGTGCCACAAATTTCTATAAAAACACTCTGAACCCCTTTTTCCATGTCTTCCTTAGCACATGAATATTTTAAAAAATAGTTTGAAAGTACATCATTGCATAATAAAGTTTTAATTCCTCCTAAGTCTATGACCACGAAACAGTACTTGACTAGCTTGTATTGTGTGTATCTGCTCTTCCATGCTCTTTCAGGGAAAACTGGACTTTTTATTCTTTCATATTCACTTCATACTTCTGTTTAGGGGAGATAGAGCTATAGTAGAATATACACAGAGAGAGTACTCTGCCTATTTTATCCACTGCTCACTAATATATTGTGCCCATTTTTGGTGTGATCCCACATCACCCAAGGCCTATTTACATGGTTAAATATTAGCAGACCACTGGAGAAACCCTGTAACCGTACTTTACGGAAAGTAGAGATTCTCAAGCCAGAAAAAGTAGAATTACTGGGCAGGTTGGGGTACCGCACAGAGACCTTGTCTGTAGCCAGGCTGGCCTGGAAAGTCTGAGCTCAAAGAAAAAGAAACTGTGCAAAAGGAGCTGGAGGAAGGCTATAGAGGATCCGAGAGGATCACAATAAAGCTGGGGAAGGTGAGAAGGCAGAGACGTCTCAGAGAGCAGTGGCCATTGACCCTAGGTACCTCCTTCTTGGGCCTCAAGAACTTGAAAGTTTTTAAGTGTGTTTTCAGATGTGTTGAACCTCTAGAGCTGTCCATAGTTAGGTACCCCAAATCACCAATTGCTTTGGCAATGTTAATTATAAATTTGGAGTTGCAGACTAGGCTGTAGCCATCAGGTCCACAGCAACATCACCAGCAAGCAGAGGAGAGAAGACAACCGGCTATCTACCGAAGGCTGGAGGCACGCGTGGCTTTCACTAACACAGTCCCTCAACCGAATGCCTTTCGGATAGAGGAGTGTACAACATATTCTGGAAAGCCACAATTGCTCCTCGGCTAACCTCCCTCTTTCCAAAGGAAAAACTTCAGTGGCCATTATTAATTGCTTGAGAATTGCATCCTTGGGATTTAGAGCCTGTTTGGGGCGGCTTCGAGAGCCTACGGACAGCGACCGCCCCTGCCGCCCAAATTCCACTCAACATCTCCCTCCACACCGCACGTTGCAAATTTGGATGAAAAGTTGCCTTTCAAAACCTGGCCAGCTGAAGGCTGCTGTCCCTTGGAAGAAACTAAGCTTTGCACTGAATTTAATCGTCTGGGGGTTTAAACTCCGGTGAGAAGGAAAGAGAAGATTCCGTTTTACAATGATTCAGACCAGGTTTCACGTGTGGTCTTTAATGCACCCTTTCAGGTAGCTCGCGTTACGATGCTGCCACTGCAACATGTGCTGGGTCCTCGGTGCAAAATGTCAAATATTTTTTTTCAACATTTGCCATACGAACAGGCGTCAGTCTCCTTCCATGTGTATATTTACCAGTAAGATTTTTGCCACGGTATAATTGAAGCCCGGCAGTTTTTACCAACCCCGGCTTAAGAGGAAAACTGACACAATGTAATGGTTTGTGTCTTTTTTTGTCCATGCAGACTGGTCACTGAAAAGGTGCAAAGCGCTGCTAGAAGTACATTTTCTAAAATTCAAAGCCTTTTAAGAAAGGTACACAATGCGAGAATACGCAGCTGCAATTTTAAAAAGGCTACTGTTCCTTTAATGCCCAGCTGGTCCCGAGATGTAATAAAATTGACATATTGATTCCTTTGAATTTACAAATGCCTGTTTCATAAACTCCATCTCCAAAGCCTAGGCATCTTTAGAGCACTGTCATTTTTTTCTCCAAATGGATCAATTATGTGCCCACGTAATCCTGTTACCTGTGAAATCCATGCATACTTCTCCCATTTGCTGCAGTTCCCAGGCGGACAAACTTGCATTATGTACGCATAAACAAACAGAGCATTTTCCTGATATTAGGGATTGTTTTCAAAGTGAAAGGCAATCTCCTGGGTCCTTTACTCAAAAAAACATACATAGTGTGGTGTTCCTCCAAGTAACCTCACTGCACTATATGTATAATTATTACACAACACAGCAAATCATTAAAAAAACATTGAGTCCCGCTATCTCAAATGCTTCAACTGCAAAAAGGCACCAAGACTTTGCAGCCAGCCCTCATTTTTCCGTTGAGCCAAACTTTCCCATTTCTTTACCAGCTTCTACGCTTGGCAATTATTGCCGTATCTGTAAGGAAATAATTTTCATCAGAAACGTTTCTGTGTGACTTAAATATTGGAAAAGCACCCAAAGCTGCAAACTTTGCTGTGGAAGTTTGGGGCTTTTTCATTTTATTTCTAGGATAATTCATCCTTTCATCGTGCTGAGCACCTTTCCATCATTTACTCACACACACACACACACAGAGAGTCAAGCAGGCATTAACCTGCAAACCTACCACTTATGCATATAAATGCATCACACATACAACTATTCCCGTATCCCACGGCATATTATTTGTATGAATATATACCGTGCACATAAACACATTTATACACACACACCCCACGTACAATCCTCAAATATAGGCAGAGTAAAAGAGAATAAATGTGGTTTTCTCTGTATATGAATTCTTTATAAAGTACCGTGTATATACATAGATATGAATTCTCGTTTCATTCTTTCAGGCTGTGCTGTATCTGATTTTCTACACTTCACTGGGCAACCAGCAGTTCAGTTACACTACACTTGCACTGTACAATTTGTCTCTAAAAGATTCCCAAAATTATGAAACATCTTGTCTGCTGCATGACCTGCTCACCGCAGTGCCTCAGCCCGAGGTGCATCCACACATATAGAGAGGATGGCACTGAAAAAAAAAAAAAATATATAGATATGTTTGGTGCTTGGAGCCCATACAAGTGGCCCAATACAGCCCTGCCATTGTGCAGGAGTGGGTTTTAAAGATAAATGGCTGCATGTTAACCAGATTTGACATGCTGCACAAAAGCAGCCACCTTTGGTCCCATGACACAGCCAAACAGAAAAAACAACAAGCAATCCTGGCAAAAGATGTCCGACGCGAATAAAAGCCCAACAATTTGTCACATAGTCGTTACAAAATGTTCCAGGCTTTGGGGCTTGCCATGGGACAGCAGCGATAAGAAGAGCATAGAAAAACGAAGGCTGAGGGTGTTGGGGTGGCAGAAGAGTTAAAACTCGAGGAAAGCTCCAGTAGTTACAAAGGGGAAACAAAGAGGATATTTTCATTTGGCTCTTTCCGAAGACACACACACACACACACAAAAAGCCGTAATTAATTAAATCAAGAAGCTCAGTTGTTTTGAGAGGTGATTGAAATATGACATGCAAAGTAGAAATATTTATGTTTACTTTCTATTTTGGGAATCCCCGAACCTACTTTTCCTTCACTGCACTTCCGCACCACTACAATGGCCATGGCTCAGTTTATCAAGTAGCAAGCACTGCCTGTTCGGGGCCAAATCCTGCTCACGTTTCTCATGCCATTTGGTCTTTCCTCGTGGGAACAGGCCCAGAAAACTCCAAAGATGTAACCAGGGGTGAGGACTGACGTGTGGCAGCAGAGCAGCACCTGAGCTCCAGCTTTCCTCGGAGTTCACGTGAGACAGAGAAGAAAAAGCCCAAACTTAGGCTCGGTTTGATAAGGCTGAATTTCCAAATGAACTTGGAATCCTACAGCTTTCCACGAAAACCAGCCACGGGCATCAAACCCCACTTCTCTGAGCTGTGTCCCGCTGAAGCCACCCATGCACCCCCATCAACTGCAGTCGGGTTAGGATTTGCACCTATGTCGGTTCGCCAATATTTCGATATATATTTTTACAGCACCTACACCGAAATAGGGAGTTCAAATGCATCGGTGCAGCTGCTTGCTAAGCTCCACATAACGGGGCTCACATTTTAAAATACCTTTCAGTCAATAATCATCATTGCTTCAGTGATTACCATTAGCTTCTTTATATTCAGTGGCAGAAAACTGGAGGCGGGGGGGGGGGACGACAGTAAAAAGCAATATTGTCCTCTAAATTAGAATAATCAGTTGTATAATAAACTCCGAGAATTTGATTATTAGAAACATACATTTATAATTTTCTCAGTCAAATTCCTTGGCATCCGCTTGCCCTCTGACGAAACACCGACTGATACTTGCTCATCCTCAGTCCCAGAGAATGGCAGAGTGCTTTAGAGATATTAAGCTCCGCAAAAGCCCTGTGAATGAGTTCAGCAGTATTTCCCCGTCTCGTAGACAGGGAAAATGAGTACGACGAGGTTAATTGACTTGCCGGAGAGCACACGTGGCACTTGATGCTTGCGCTCACCTTCCCCAGCTCTGTACCAGCAGAGCCGGGGCCAGGAGAGCATCCCGCCAGGGTACCAACCCGCATCCTCTGCCCGGCCATGCCGCAGCATCCTCCTCATAGCATCGCAGCGGTCCAGCACAGCCCGACCCGGCGTGGTCTTACCCTTGTCCCTTCCCGGGCCTAATCCCTTCGCTTTTTTTTTTTTTTTTTTTTTTTTTTTTTTTTGGTATGAGCAAATTCAATAGCATCGGAATCGCCTCCGAAGCGTGCAGGGGCTTCTCAAAAGGAAATAAAAAAAAACCAACCGCAAACAAGCAAGTGTCAGCCGGAAGAAAAGTTCATTAAAAAAAATTAATAGAAAGGGCTTCAATAGTTAAATGACATGGTTAAATCAGCCTTCCTGCAGGAAGACCGGCTTGCTTTAATTAAAGCATGTTGTGTTCCGAAGCCATCATGCACGTGTTTTTCAGCAACCTGATACCAACACCTGTACGCCCCTGTTCAAAAATTCAAACTGCTTTCGCGTACTCCTGCCCAGCCATCGACGTTATCGAAAGTCCAAGTAATTTTTAAATATACACGGGGCTAACTAAGCCAGGAGATCTCTGTGGAGTCGATCAGGGGGACGAGGACTGTTCAAATCATGGAAATGTCAGTTCCAGCAATGTCTGCCTTGGATTATTTTTTTTTTGGACTGTCAAGAAGATTTTAAATCTTTAATATCTGTTTGTTGTCAGGTTTGCCTCTAGCTTTTTGTATCTGCAGGTCCTATTTTTTTTGCTAGGAATTAGCATTTCTCATTTGCTAGCTGAAAGTTTAGAGAAAGCACCAAAATACCGATAAACAAAGTTCATCTAAGGGAAAATCTCTGTATGCATAGCCTAGTTAACAATTCTTTTATGGCTGCGGGATGAAATTGGAAATGCATGTTTAAAAAGAGAGTTTTTAGAGAAAGCATCGGTACTACCGAGGCTTTTCTAGTGCGCTGTACTAATTTTAAACGAGAAATCATTATGATTTCCATGCCATATTAGCATCTCTTTTATTTTGCGGTATCTCTGCTGCACTATTTCAACTCGCTGCAGGTTGCTGTTACTTTTTTTTGATACCGCCTCATTTAAACACATACCGTAGCTGAAGACATTCGGGATTACCGGGGACTTCAATCGACATTTTTGGCCTTTGTAAAGGATCTTAGCCAAACATTTTGTTTAGTTAAACTCTAGCTGATGCCACGACACACGTAATATCACTCCCCCCAAAGTGCAAAACTGATGCATTGTGCCATCTCTGGCAGCATTTGTTCAGCGTTTGCTGCGAATGGGGAGGAAAAAAGATACCGAATGCAAGGATTGATTTTCAAATTACCTCAATATTTTGAAAACATTTTCACCTGCATGCTGAGAATGCTAAGAATAGGCAGGAAGGCAATTGTGCATTTGCACAGCCTCCACTGCATTCATTTATAAATTACCTCATCACTGACTGAAATTAACACTGATTCTTACAGGCAATTTCTCAATTTCCAATGCTAATTACATTTTTTTTACTTTTAAATTCTGTACCACCTGTTTTGGGCAAGACATCTTAGGCAGCGCGACCGCATTTAATCACAATTTTAATTAACCGCCCTGTAGATGTGAAAAAGAAGCAATTATAATGTAGATGAATGATGATTTTTCTGCATTAAATTGTTTTGTTTCCCTGGTATGTTGATTGTAACACAGCACACAAATACAGTAACTGTACAATTTTTTTCTATTGTAATTTAGTAATTGTTTTTGGAAAACCAGTTTGGGAATGAGTGACTTCATCTGTTTACAAATTGATTGATACTGTTAACTCACTGATTGCTGCAGCATACATTTTGTATTGCACAGCCTAGCATAAAATATAATTAGGCATGCACAGACTTTGCAGCACCATTTTGGAATCTGAAAATCAACTGTAACCGAAGTGTGTTTTCCTTGAGCATCCCAGTATCAGCCGGGGCTGATGATATGATAATCAACAAACAATGGGCTTTTCCCATCCCGCCGCCGGTAGAAACCCTTGGATTTGATCCGATAGTCTCGGGGCGTAAGTTTGGGGGTTTGGGGGGGATTGTGCTTTGCCAGGCCTGGGAGCTGAGGGCTGGCAAGTCTGCAGCTTGCCCAACTCCCTCAGACGGCTATCAGGAAGGAGCGGGCGAGCAATGGAAAGGAACAATGATGGCAAAAAGACCTGCGGTTCCCAAAACCCGGGGAATCCTCGCCGACACGCGTGTGCCGTGGCACCGGCTATCTCCGGCTACACGTTACAGGGGGGATAAGACCTCGATCGGACTCACGGCTGGCAGACGCGCATCATCCAAGTTATTACAGAGAGAGATACGGCCCCACGGAGGAGCGCGGAGAGCGTGCCCGTCAAAGGCAAAGCCTGCTCGCTTTCCCAGGGAGGGAGGTCGCGGCGGGCTTGGACAGCACCCGGGGTTTGGGAGACGATGCCACCACCACCCTCCTCCGCCGGCGGCACGGGACGGTCCTGCTGGTTGTCTCCCACCTCGGGCCTCCGCATCCCCCAGCACGGGTGGGATGGGGTGCAGGGACACGGGGAGAAGCGCTCGCCAGCGGTTACCTGTGCCGCCCGCCGCGGTTGGTTTTCTGGGGGAGACGGACCCCCTCCGGAAGAGAGGTGGTGGCTCCCCGCCTCCCAATCTCCCGTGGGATCCACGAAGCGAAAGATGTCCGTCAACTAGGGCTTGCCAAGAGGTGAGGCACCGCGTCGGCCCGTGGGAGAGCCCGTGGCCACCGGGCCTGCGATGTCACCCGTGGCCGAGCAAAACGGGGACACCGAACCAAAGGGACGAGGCGGACCCGGGGCTGGCTCCCGTGCTGCTACCCTCCACGGGGGGCACGGGGGTGGCTGGGGGTTTGGAGACACCTTGGGGGGTTCCTGGTCTCATCTGCTGGCCTGCTCGCTTTATAAATATTTGTGAAGAGGGAAGGACATAAAGTCTACTGTTCGGTAGGTGATTTTTCTAAGAATCCAGCTATCCATACATAAAAGGGCCTATTATCTCACTGTGGAAGAGATTTACATGCGTAACTCCCATTAACTCTTATGGGACTTAGGCACGTAAATCTCTTGTGCATCTAGAGAAGAATAGACCACATAAGGTCTTGTGATCTATACTGCTAGTAGGTTTAAGTCCCTTTCATTTATAAAGCTATACAAAAATTAACCATTAAAGCTTATTCTGTGCAAGCTGTCCCCCTACATATATCACCCAGCTCTCTGTTTGAAGTACTTGATGTAAACGCATACTGAGAAAAGGTACTGGAGAAAGCAAGCCCATTCATTTCAGTTAGTAAAACTGTCATAGTTGAAAGGAAGCAGACTAAGGGCAGGTAGAAAAATTGCACAGGTTTTGCCCAGCAGATTCAATTTCAGATTTAGGCTCTAGACTGCACTGTTTGGAGAAGGAATACTTTCATTTTGCTGCACGCTCCCTCCTCCCCCTCCTTCCCTCTCTCCCATCCCTACTTAACAGCCCTCAAGTAAAGCACCGTGCCTTGGACCAAATAACCCTGAGTGGCTGGAGCGATACAATCTTTACACAATCAAGCTAAGATGCTGCATCTACTAAGGAAAAATAAATAAATCTTTTTATTTCATAAACTTGTTTAAGCTGAAATGTTCATTGGTAAGCCTGTAAAAGTGGGAACATCTGTGCTCCTGCTGGGATTTGATGTCTCACCACAAACCTTTCCATAAGCACTTTGTCTCTGATAGGAAACAAAGAGCAAAATACCTGATCCCCAGCCTCAGTTGGGCAGCTCCTTCTATCTTCATGCCCTGACCTACTGAGCATTCCTCCCAGCAACGAGCTGCTTCCCAGGGCTACCTCCGCCATGGAAGCTGGCTAACTTAATCTCTTAGCAAACACTTGCAGCAAACCTGAAGAGAGTTTAAAAAGGCGACGAAGAAGGGGAGAAAAAACCAAACCAACCAAAAAACCGCCCCAAAAAAACTTGCTAGAGATGAAGCCAACGGCATCTCTAAAAGAAGAGAAGCGGAACCGAAACACAGCTCCAAGGGCTCACGTTTTCTCTCGATGAACTGCTGAGCTACAAAGTTGTGGCCACCTAATGAACGTATAGGTATATCTACATCTATTTTTAAATCTTAATCCGGTTTCCCGGTCCCTTCCACTAACCTGCCGTAACGCAGCTCGCTTTCTTTCGGCCTGCCAATAGTCCTCCGCCTATGCTTACAGGTATTTGCAAAGCGCCGCTTTTATCGCAGCAACACCGCTGGGATGATATGGCTCTTGCAAAGTCCATCCCGCCTGCCCTGCCTGCACACGGGGTAACCTCTCCTTAGGAGCTTATAAGAAAATCCACTGTTGAAATAAATAACAACTCTCAACAAATGATCAAAGAAGAAATAAATCTTTTACCCTTATAAGACTTTTTAAAACTGAAATCCCATTTTGTAACTGGATAACAGTGAAGAGGCTACTGGCCACCTCTTTTTCTGGGAGCTACGTTTTAAATGTTTGCTGCATGGGTATTGGACAGACAAATGGATCTGTAGTTCTTGGGAGCAAAAGCTTTTAAAATAAAGTTTGTGTGTAGTATATGAAAACATATTGTTTGGAATTTAAGTTCTAATATCTAGGAATAAACAGAGCATTAAATCAAGCAAAACTGTGACAAGGCCAATATGCACATGGATGATGCCAGCGAGGCATCTCCAGCCCTTTGTTCACAGCTTAACAAAACTGTGCCGTCACACCACTTTAGCTCAACAGTGCCTGTCGAATGGGCATCAGCAGATCAGCCAATGCCTGTCACACACACAGCTGAAAAACTGTTTGAAAGCAAGGCTTACTTTAGCACAAGTCTGGTAGGAAAAGTGAGAGGGATTTTTAATCATCTGGTAAAGACTACAGAGAGAGAGAGAGATATTTAGGGGGAAAGAAAAAAAATAAAAATATCGTCAGCTCTCTTCCCCAGGAAAGTAACACGGGTTTGCTCTTTTTCACCTTTTAGGAAGGAATGGGTCTTGATGGTGGTGCCTGGCCCTTGCTGTGCTGCTCCCTTCCACGCTACATAAGATTTGGGTTTCTTTTCAAAGAAGTAAAATTCTGTCGGGGTGGAGGGGTGTCACAGGGAACGATCCCGATTTGTCCAATAATCTATTAAAAATTAATTCCACTTGGAGGGCCCCCCCCCCCGCCCCGTGACAGAGGATAAATGAAATAACACATTCAAGGAAATGTTTGTTTTGATTCTAATGTAATTATCTTTGCAGATGAACGTCTCTCCGGGTTGGACTTTTTTTTTTTTTTTTTTTTTTTGAGCTGATCAAAATATGTTTTCATTGGTATTAACAACCTTCTCCGTCACTTCTCTTAAGAGTCGTAGCGCGTAAACACGACACAGCTCCGCAGCAAAATAAGCTTGTTAGCGACAGCAACTTCAGCTCGGCACTTCTCTCTTTGTTTTACAACACCTTTTCCCCCCCCCCCTTTTTTTATTTTTTTTTATTTTTTTTTTTTTTTTTTTTTTTTTACACCCCCCCAGCCACCTCCAACCACCCTCCTCCGGGTGAGCTCCCAACGCTCAGCGGACAAAGTGGGCGACACCGAGAGGGTACCGAAGGGGGGATACTGGGATGGGGGGAATAAGCGGGGAGGTAGGGGGGGGCAGCCCGGGGTGCTGAGCCCTCTCCCCCTGCCTGCCCACCGCTGCTGTCAGCTCGCTGCCTGCACTTTAGCTGTCTCTTTCCCAGTCCCTACCCTGTCAGTTTCTGGCCTGCCAATTTCAACTTGAAGCTTGACTGGGCTGATTTGATGCAAATACCTCCAGGGAAAACCCTGAAACTGATGAACAGTTATGTCAAGTCGATTTTGCACCATCGGGAAAAGGTAACCTCTGCGAGAAAAAAAAACAACAAGGTTAAAGAGACAAGGGCTTTTCACGTGTAATACCACTGCTGCACATCTCGTTCACTGTTTACCATCCCTCAGAAATTGTAACTGTCAGAATTAGTCCTAATTGCAGATGCGAAAGCTGCCATTATAATAAAAACAGAGGCAGTGCAGGCATTAAATGTAGCAGCCTAATTTGTGAGACTACTGAAAAGGTAGAGTAAATGAATATTTCATTACTTTAATTACCAGGGACTACTCTTTTCTTGCTGTCTTATGATAAGTGTTGCTGTAACTAGCAACAGCAAACATCCACTAAAACATAAAGTGCAATAATAGTACTGCTGTCAGGATCGCTGCTTTAAAATACGAGCCGGGGGGGGGGGGGGGGGGGGGAATATAATGGTTTATCTATTTCTTCGAGATCCGCAGGAGTAGGAGATGGAAACTCGTTTCACGTCAAAAAAAAAAAAAAAAAAAAAGAAACACAAAAAAAAACCAAAAGAGGCGAGTAAACAGGTTTTAGTCAAAGAAAATGATGGCCCGGGGAGGGCGAAGAGGGGGGTGGAAAGTTGAGGACACACTTAAAATCCCAGACCGAGGAGGAGCGGCAGGCAGCGCCGAGCAGCTTCTCCTCCTCTCCCTCCCTCCTGGGAGCAAAGTTTGGGGTTACGCTCCCGCGGAGGGAATGGGGGGGGGGGGGACACACCGAGACGGGACCCACGGGGCCGGTGTGTCCCGGTCCCCCCCCCCCCCTCAAACTCCTCTCCTCCACCCCAAAAAAGCGGTTGACACCGCCCCCCCCCCCCCCCCCCCCGCCCAAACGCCTGCGGCTGCCGCTCCGCACCCGCTCCGCACCCGCGGAAGGCGGCCGCTACCCCGGCGGACCCCCCCTCGGCCCCAACGGGGATGTCCTACCCGGGATAAGTGTGTCCCCCCCAGTCCCCCCCCCCCCGTCCCCGACCCCGGCTGCCAGCCCCGCCGTTCAGCAACACGGACTCCCCGTCAGAGCCGGGAGAAATTTGTCAACAATTCTCAACCGCTCTGGTAATGACATTCCTGGAATCCGCAAGCGATGGATGTAAAGATAGGAAAGCGCCTCGACTTTCCGCTTGGAATAACCGTTCGTCTGTGCAGAGCCCTATTCCTCTTTTCTCGTCCTTCCTCCCCATATGCCCCCCCCCCCCCCCCCCGCCCCGTGACGCCTCCCACGCTTTTCCCCGCTCCCGAAACACGGGCGACGAGCTGCCGTGCCTCGCTCCTGTCCGAGGAGGCAAGAGCTCCCTTCTCGCCTTTGTGCGCCCATCTATCCAACCCAACCTTCCTGTCAAAGACCCGAAAAATATGCAAGGCTTGCACTGCCGCTGAGAAGCAGGACAAAGTTTAACTTCGCTGTTGGCAGTCGGAGAATAACTCCCAGGCAGGATTCGAGCAAAAGATCTGATTTGCTGAATTCCGCTCTTTGATTTGTATTTGTATGTTATTGCTACTGCTAAGGTTGTTGCCAACCTCAATTAGATCACAAATGAGATCAGTTTAATTCAACTCCCAAACTGTGACCTGACCATGGTCTGAAAGTATTCAAAAACGCATTTTAAGCCTTCCTTTGATTTCAAAAGGAATACTGCATGCTTGGTCATTCATACAAATAACATAAAACGTAATTATGGGATGATTTGGCAGATGACATTCCTGCCAAACGCCGCTCCATGCCAGATACTGTAATGCTATGGCTGCTGTCCTGGTGCTTGAGCGCGCGGCACCCTTGTGTAAGGTGGGAGTAACGGGGTGTGCGCGACGTCGAGGTGTTTAAATGTATTTGGGGAAGCAAACGCAATAGCGACGCCCGCACCGCCCTGAACCCCCCAGTCAGAAACTGCTGTATCACTTGGAAGGGAAGAGGATCCGCGCTATCGAATCTCCAGGAGGCTGTGACAAAGGGAGCTTGCAGCTTGACACACGGGTAACAACATAGCAAACACCTTTAATTCTGTCATGTCTCATACCCTTTGCTTTATCACACATTTGTGGCTGCTCTAACATTGACACCTACACTTTAAGAAAAAAAGAGAAAAAAAAAAAAAAAAAAGAAAGAAAAGAACCCTCGACGACAAAAATCCCCAAATGAAGCAATCTTACTCAAGCTAAAAAAAGGAACACCTGTAAAGTTATTCTGATGCCCAGCAAAAATAGCGAACTTATTAAGACCTCCTTCTAACGGCTCAGAAATAGAGCAGCGAGCAGCTCGCTCGCCCCAAAAAGTTCACCGTGGGGAAGGCGAAGCCCCCCGAAAGCTGATGGCTTTCCTCCAAACCCCGGGAGCCCAGAGCGACCCGGGGAAGCCACTCGTACAGGTTTGCCGGCGTAACTTCTCAGCTCTTTTGCCGCTCCAGCGCGAATCCTAAATTGACCTTCCCCTCTCAGCAACGCCTGCGAGCTTTCCTAGAGAGGTTTTGGGCTACGTTAGACATGTGGGGGTAGAGCTAGAGCCTGTACGCCTGCGTACGCACCCCCGGATAGATAACCCCTCGCTGATGGAAGAAGCTTTCGTGACCATGCCTCGTAGCTCTTCCCGGCCCTCTCTCTGATGGATTGACCCCGAAAGATTCAAGTGCCACCGAGGAAAAGATGTGTCAGGTTGAGCGGCTGCCGTGGTTTCAGCAGTGTCACCTCCTCGTCTGTGTGTCTGCGTGTCCCCGTCCCCCCCCCAGGCCTGGTACCTGCGGGACCAGCACGGCCTTCTCCGGGCAAGGCCCCGGAGCGCACAAGGAGTTAACGCTCTTTCCAGCATTACTGGGTAGGTTAATATCACAGCTGCCTGGTAAAGCATTATCCAGCACCTCACTTAACAAAAGCCTGCTTTTGCAAACAGACTCCTACTTTTCCCCAAGTGTCCAAAGGTGTTTACTGAAGTAAATCTGCCTAAATCCTCCATTGCTTGGGTCATGGGGGTGGTTAGGAGGGTGGAAGGTGTAGAGATAATCTCTTTTTGTAAATTCTGCAAATCTTCTGGGAAAAAATCAGGAATCTGTGTCACATGCTTCTGTTCAACTGGTAACATCTCGGTTAGTGTGCTCCTTATGAGTGAAATCTGCCATAGCAGCTACAGGAAAATAAGACATCCCTCCCGCTCCTCATTGTTCAAACTGTTCTTCCCTCTCGAAGTTGCTTTAGCACGTTTAATCTATTTGCTGACGGGGGGAAAAAAACCTGTTAGGATCCTAAAAGTGGCTTCTGGAAAAAAAAAAATAAAAAATGACAGTTTGGTCGGCAGGAGATAGTGTAGTTGAAAACTTGTCACTTGAGATTTCTGCACTACCCCGGTTATTCCAACACCAGCAACTGCATATTACTTTTTACATGTTGCAAATAGAGGCAAACAACACAGGAAATTTTGACAGCTCTGCCTGAAAGGGCTTAAATACTTCTCAGTAAGCAGGATCCAGTTATAAATAAACCTTCTCTTGGTGAGAAAAAAGTGGCTACGACCAAAGACCTCACCGTTTTTTTAAACCCGTCTGATTAAAAGCACAGAAGAGCTTCTGAAGAACAAACAAACAGGCAAATCTGGGGGGGGGGGGGGGAACACCACGACAGGGACCGGGGGGGGGGGGCACAGCCGGAAAATGTACATGAACGTGACTACGAAACCCCACGAGAGAGCCCAGCTAGAGAAACTTCCACAAATCTCGCCTTCCTCCTCCTCCTCCTCCTCCTCGGTGCGCATTTTCTGGTGCCGCCGAGGATTTGCTGAGTTGCTGCTTTTTCCCCGTTGGGTCGGGGCAGCCCGGGCCGGTCTCCAGCCCGGGGACACCCCCGCGGCAGAGCCACCTCCCCATCACCACCATCGTCACCATCATCACCATCATCACCATCACCACCATCACCACCACCACCCCCAGGCCGCAGCATCGCCACCGCTCCCTGCCCTGCCAGGCGCGAACACACCCAGCCCGACCCTTAACAAAAAGAAAAGTAAAAAATAAAAATAGAAAAAAAAATTAAATATATATTTAAATAAATAGATTGAAGTTGGGGAAAGGGGGATGATTTTTTTTTTTTTTTTTTTTTTTTTTTTTCCCCCGCTAATCTGCTCGCCGGTGGTGGCCAAGCTTGCCTCACCCCCAGCCACCCCCGCTCCCCAAGGTCATGGTGAGTAAACAATAATAGTAATTAAAACAAAATAATAGGCAGCAGTCAAGAGCTGAGAGTACACACACCTGACCCTAACTATAACAGACTTCTCAGAGTAGAATTTGATCCCTCTCTGACACTTTCTACCTCAAGTGTTAGAGCGAGTGGCCATGAATAGTACAGGCATGCCATCTTGTAACACTATCTGCCTGTCAGAAGAGCCAAGGCTGGGTAGAGCAGGATCTATATAAGGCTTGTAACTAGGGGAAGCCCAACAAACAGCTACAAACACCTAAGTTATTTTACTCAGCCTCCACCCTTCTGCTTTTTTCCCCCCCTTCTTCTCACTCTCTTTTTTTTTTCTTTTCATCTTGGCTTTCTGTTGCAGAATGCAAATGTAGCCTGCCGGCGGTGAATGGGCTGAATTGTGATTAAGAAGAAGAAGAGCTCCTTTCTTTGTTCTCCCCTCAGGGGATGTTTACTGGGAGAGACACAGCGGATCAGATATGAAAGGCATTCAGGTCAGCATTGATGTGAGCGAAAGTGAAATCATACCTAAGGCATTCAAAAGACCGCCGTGTCAGGGGTTCAGCTAACGGTGCATCTACTGTGTCTTCCCTGTTAGGCACAAAAAAAAAAAAAAAAATCTCTCCACAAACAGGCATTTTTAAAAATTACAACAAAAATTATATAGAGAGGGGAGGAAAAAAAAAAAAAAAAGTTTTCCCTCGCTTTACCTCCCGAGCAGAAGCTACAGGACTTAGTGCTCTTTTCCCTTATGGAACACGGACGGAACAGGTCAACTCGTATTAATTGTAGCTGTTGGGATCAGCATCATTTTTAGGGGGCAATGATCTAGTCTGAAACGCGAACCGTTCTTTTCAGGCGTACCTATACGTACCGTATCTATGTCTATATGGCATCCACACTCATAGGTGTATACGCCTGGATACGTGTATCTCTATATGTGAGTTTCAATGAGCTGCGTGGCTTATTTATTCTGATACAGAACACGAGCAATCGCTTCTTGCCTCCCTCAGAAGCAACTTCAATGATAAAGGACAGTGTGGCATATCAAACCAGCACAGCGCACCTTAAAAAGTCATCTTTTCTTGACTTGGAAACTCCTAGAAACACTTTGCTGAAAGCTCGCAGAGCAAGAGGACGGTAACCACAGGCGTAAGAAGTTGGTACGCAGCTATTTAAGTTAAACTGCTTCAAGAAAAAGTCTGGGCATTGTCGGTTTTTTTCATTAAAAAGGCTTGATGAAGAACTATTTGGATCTTTTTGTTGTTGTTGTTGTTTTTCCTAAAGTTTATGCTTCTCACAGGCTAGATACTCTCTCAATAGACTTTCCAAGTGGTTAGCTGACGCTGCTGGCATAAGCAGAGAGATGTAAATATACAGGGGGAAAATCGCAAATTACAGTTAAGCATACAAAGAGTTAGGAGGTGGCTGCATTTACAGGGGCTGAAATGAAAATGAAAACGACAAACCGTTCAGAAAAAGCCTACAAAAATGAAGGGACGGGGCTGGATGTCGTGTGCAGTAACCATCCCCACTGTTCTGAATTTGTTTCCACCTTCAGAACCTTAGTTAAAATACGTTGTTTCTCTAATGCTCACATCTGCTTTAATGGTGACGTTTAATTCTGAAATATTTTCAACTAGTGTTTCTGCATCACAGATTTCTCTCCTTTCTCTCTATACTCTAAAAAGACAACTAAAGAGCAATCAAAAAGGTGTCTGACTTGGCCATTCAGACAATTGCACCCTTGTGGGAATGCTGGAATGAATGGTACAGTGGACACCCCAGCACTATTGACGTTATAAACATGTAAATGAAACACATTAGGGCAGACAATCAATTGTCTGTGAGCACTGCAAACCTGCACTCCCTTTCTATGTGACAGGCACAAAATAGTGTCTACCTTGGGAAGCCATGGTCTTGGAGAAAAAAAGGACAAAGAGTTCTCTTTCACAGAAGAGAAAATGCACCTTAAAAGCACTGGGATAATGCAGATGCCAAAAACTGTTGTGAGGCGAAGAATTTCCTATTTCTTGGAATGAATGTGGGGCTGCTGTAAAAGAATCAACACCCTTCTTTCCACTCTAAAGGGAGACGCGCATTTTTCTTGGGAAATATTACCAGCCTGTCCTGAGAGCTTGCATCTCGCTCTTCCATACATTTTCCCTACCTTGGGCAGTTGGCTATGTATAATTATCGACAATTAACTTGTAATGGTTTCCTTTTTTTTTTTTTTTTTTTTTTTCTTCCCCCCCCCCCCCCCCTTTTCAAATACGGCTTTTCCAGGCACCAAATGTATTTCCTTACAGCAATTAGAAATTCCCCCCAAAAGTTTCCTTGCGAAGCGTGTGCAATAAGCAAAAGCCAGTAAGTACCGAACGGTCACAAATGGCAAACAGTAAATCAGGCACTGATCTCCAAATTCGCTGGGTTTCTCGAAACTCGGAATAAAAGAAATAGATCCTTCTTGACACAGAAAACAACCTCCTCTGCTCCACGCCACAGCTCAGCCTGGACATGAATCTGCACCGAGAAAACGCAGCTAGATGATCATTACGCCCTGGCCACTCGCATTTATTGCATTAATTTTTAATACCTATCTCCAGGTGCTTTTTTCTGGAGGGAGTGCATTTGTCTCCCTAGCCAGTACCCAACTCTGGAAGTAATCTCCTCGCAACGGATTCCCCCCCCCGCAGAGGTCTCCGGGAAAAGGAGCGCTCCCAGATGCCCGCTCTGCCTTGTGCCACCTGAATTTCACAAAAAGCAGCTTTCCTCCTCGCACCCGAGCCTCAGTCTAGCTACCTCCAAACTTCTCCAGGCAGGGAAGACAAGCCTCACTTCCCACTCACTAAAGGCAGCAGGCAGGCTTTTTTTTTTTTTTTTTTTTTTTTTTTTCTCCTTCCCTCTATTTCCCCCCCACCCCCCCCTCTTTTGCAAGTGGGAAGCGAAGGAGGTTTTTCCCCCTTCCCCAGCATCCCCGAAAGGAGGGTGGGTGGGTATCTTTTTGGGAAAGGCTCTGAGCAAGTATAATCGTGTCTGCTTGTTTGGTCTGGGTTCTCCCTCGGATCAGACGCCCTGAAAGCATTGAACTTTCTCCCTTTTCTTTACAACTGGAAGCGAGATGGCAAAGGAATCGCAGAGAGCTCTATACTGAAACTTTGGGGTAAATTACATCCAACTTTCCCCCCTTCCTCTCCTTCCCGAGGACTTTATTTTTTATTTTTGAAGGGGCGGCGAGGACGGGGAAGGTGGGGGGGAGGTTGAAAAAGAAGGGAAAACACCCCCCCCCAGCCACCCAACAAACGCCAAACCACAACAACAAGGCGAGAGGCAGCTCATCTTGCTGAGGCACGGCAGGGCAGGGCCGGGGTGACCACCCGGGGCCCCCCGGCCGGCTCCGCACCCGCTCCGCACCCTCTCCGCGTCCCTAAACCGCACCGGCTCTTGCGGCCGCCAGCGCAAACCCCCGCCTCCGCGGGGCGCCCGTGCGGAGAGGGGGCTCGCTGCCCTCTCCTCCTCCACCTCCTCCTCCTCCTCCTTCACCACCTCCTCCTCCTCCTCCTCCTCCTCTTCCTCCTCCTCCTCCTCCTCCTCCTCCTCCTCCTCCTCCTCCTCTGCCGCGACTTCTCTCCCGAGTGAAAGTGCCGCGAAGTGAGTCAGGCGCTGGGAATCATCTGACTGAACTTCCCGGAGCTCCGCCGCATTCCTGGGCTGCCGCTCCGCACCCCCCTCCCTCCTTTTCCTTATCCCCCCCCCCCCCCTCCCCGCTTTCGGGGTCCTCTCCTTCCCACCCTCCATCCCCTGCTCCCCCCCTCCACGGGGGGGGCTCACCCTTCATTGATTTCCAGTGCATCCCCCCCCCGCCCCCCAACCTCCTCCACCTCCGCACACCTCTCCTGCACTCCAGCAGCTCTCCTCAACCCCGTTATCTGGGAAAATCCCGAGTTTTTCTTCCTCTCTACCCTATTTAGCTCCGCCGTAATTTTATCCAGCGCCGGTATCTAATCCCGAGCCTTGCCCATCCTCGCACACACGCAGAGACACGCACACAGGCGCGGAGCCCACCGAGGCATTAGTTGGATTATTCTGTTTTGTCCCCGTCTGTAATTTGTATGTGATTGCACTCACACTCCCCCAGCTTCCTTGATGACCCTCTATTTTTTTTTTTTTTTTTTTTTTTTTTTGTTTCTGGTGGCTTTTAAATTTTATTTGGGGTCTGCTGCGTTTCTAAGGAATTTCTGTCCGATTTCGATAAGCATCACCGTTTCTGGTGTTATCAGCAAAGACACAAGCTCAGAAGTGACATCTTTTCCACGAATCCAGGAAAGAAGAAAAATCCACTCAGTCCAGATAAATCCTGGGCAATTCCCAACGGGAAAGGCATTGGATACGTGCTTGTCGAGAAAGAGAAAATGAAAAAAAAACCCCAAAACACCAACCCCCTAACCAAACCTACCCTCGCTCGTCTACCTGCTTCTCAGAACCAGGACATTTCTCCCTCAGAAATGAATGAAAGAAACAAATTACGGAGCACAAAGAGAAAAGAGCGGACAGACAGAAAGTCGAGAATGATTTTTTCCACCCCCTGTCTTGGCCAGAGCAAGACACTGAGGGGAGAAGTTAGCCCTTCGCGTTACCAGGGCACACACTTGAAGTTTGCAGGATCTTTAAGTGGTTACCTTAAAAATCGCAATTAAACTTTCGACTCCCAAGTGTGGTGGCTTCCCAAGTTAGTGCAGTTCCGTGAAAACACACTTTTGCATGGGAGCAACAAGAATCTCTGCCACCCCGGTCCGTACGTGTTCCCAAAGACCTGGCTGCAGTACCAGGGCGTACAGGCTGCAGTCCTGGTGTCCTGGGCAAACAGAGGCATCCAGCTTTTTTTTTTTTTTTTTTTTTTCCCCTTTTTTTTTTTTTCCTGGGGGGGTGCGACTCAAATCGTGTTGAGAAAATATTAAACACGTAGACGCATCCCTCATCACAGAGCATGTGATGGTTTTAACACGCTAAACTAATAATCTTGGCTGAAAAAAGCGAGGAGGCTGAAGAAGAAGAATAAAACCCCCTCAAACACTCAGAATATTCTTTACTGCAAAAGAGCACTTCTGGATGCGTTGCTTTAAATCTCATTCGCTTTTTCTCTCAAAAATGACTGTTTAACATAAGAAAAAAGGCTACTTGACACAAAGCTTTTGTTATCCAGTTGATCAGCAACGTGCTTTAGATACTTGTAAGGGGAAAAAAGCCCCACAACAGACATTGATTTTAGAAAATCAATAACCAACATTTAATAAAAAGAACAGAGGAAACACAAGAGAGGAGAGGGAAACATTACGTGTAATTTTAATGTCTACTAAATTACCCAGAGATGAGGGGAAGGGGAGGTCTCCTCTGTGAGGACCACCTTAAATAATGACAGACACAAGAGTAAAGGGTGGTGGTGGAGGGGGAGAGACTTTAAAAAAAGATAACAAGGAACGGATCCTTGGGAAGCTGCTCGGAATATATTATTTTAGTTGGGGTTTTTTTTGTAATACTAAGCCAAGCAAATAGATCAAAGACAACACAAAGGGAAAAGCCAGTGTAACATAACGAACAGTTTCTGACTAAAATTCCTCTATCACTCCCCCATATGGCTCGACGCCTCCACCACAACAAGAAAAAGACACACACACACACGCACACACACACTCGCAACCTCGAGAGAAGGAAAGGGGGGGGGGACGGACAGGATCATTTGTTTCTAATCAACGTTCTCTTGTCTTTGTGTTTTGGGGGGGGTTTTGTTGTTGTTGTCGTCCTCCCCCCCCCTCCTCCTTCTCCTTAGCCAGCCCCCCCCCCCCCCCCTCCCCGACCTCCACCTCTCCACTTAAATGAAGTAGCTGGGTTCAGGTTCACACAAATAATCTGCCTTCCTCCGGCTCTTGGAGAGGAAAGTTGTTGAAAGTGGGGCCGGGATGGTCGTGCGAGGGGCTGAGGGTGGGGAGGGGGAGAAGAAACTATCCTCAACCGGAGGAGAAAGGAAGAAACTCGGGGAGGGACGGGGAGAGCCGGAGAAAGAGAGCTCCGCACCAGCGCAAGCTGCCAAATGTGAAATGAGCCCAGAACAGCGCGTCCCACCGAGCCCCGGCCCTCCGCGCCCCCGGGGGACAGGGGAACGGGGGACAATCGGGCACCCAACTCATTAGTATTATTAATTATTAGGGAGGAGGAAGTTTCATTTTCGAGTCCCTAACAATAAAAAAAAAAAAAGAGAGAGAGAGGAGAGTCGCTAACTCGGTGCCAGCCCGCCTCGGGGTTCTCACGCCGCCGGGTTTATTATTTTTTTTTATATTCTTATTATTTTTTTTCCCAGGGACGGCAGCGGGGGTACCGGCTGCCCTCCCGCCCCTCTCTCTCTTTCCGCGCCTCTCCGCGCACTTTCCTCCGCGCCTCCCACCCTTACACCCCCCCCCCCCCAGCTCCTCTCCCCGACCCTGACAGCACCCAAAACCACCCGGGATAAGCGACGGCCGAACCGGACCGCCACCCCCCCCCCCCCCCCTCCGCCCTCCGCGCCCGCGGGGCAGCCGCCCGCCCGCTCCGCGCCCGCGCAACAAACTTTGGGGCGGCGGCGCGTCGCTCCCCCCCCCCCCCCCCCTTTCCCTTCCTCCTTTCTTTTCCTTACACCCCCTCATCCTCCTCATCCACTCCCCCCCCCCCCCAAAGAAAAAACCCCCACACATATCCCCCCCCTCAACCCCTCCGGCGCCCCGCAGCCGCGCAACCCCCGCGGGACCACCCCGCCGCCGCGCAGGGCAGACGGAGGAGCGGCGAAACCCGGGATTTTGGGACACGGAGGGGAGGGGAGGAGGAGGAGGGGGGGGGGGGGGAGAAAGAAGCCGCTGCCTCCCTCCACCGGCTGGGGCTCCGTCCCCGTCCCGTCCGTCCGTCCGTCCCCGTCCTGCGGCCGGTTTTCCAACCACCCCCCCCCCCCCCCCCGCTCCTGTTTCTCGCCGGGAAAAAAAAAAAAAAAAAAGTTTGCCGGGTGTGGGGGGGGGGGGGGAGGGCCGGCTTACCGTTTTTCCTCCGGGGGTTGGCTTGTTTTCGCCTCTTACACCTGGGGCCATCCGCCATGATCTGCTGCTTCATTGATAAGAGTGGATCAGATGGCAGTTCGCATGGGCTCCGGCTCCCTGATTCAGCAGCACGCAGGCTCTATGGGTTCAAACGACCAAACACAGCAACAATGTGGGCATGGGGAGAGCCCGTTTAAACGCAGGGCGCCAAATCGACACCCCAAAAAAAAAAAAAAAAAAAAAAAAAAAAAACCCAGACACCCAGACGGACGACGAAGGGGGGGGGGGGGGGGGGGGGGGGGTGCCATGCCTGGGGAGAGGGGAGGGGGGGGGGAGGTGGGACGCAGAGCGGGTTCCCCCCCCCCCCCCCCCCCCACGGTGTGGTGTTTTTTTTTTTTTTTTTTTCTCTCTCTCTTTAGCCGGGCAGATTTACTAATTTCTTTCTTTCTTTATTTATTTATTTCTGTCTGTCTGTCTTTGATTTCGGGCTCGCTCTCCCTCGGTGTGTCTCTCTCTCCCTCGGTGTGTGTCTCCCTGCGTGTGCGTGTGTCCCTGCGTGTGCGTGCGTGTGTATTGCACCAGCAAAGCAGATCAGAGAGAGACAAGAATTACATCTCAAATGAGTCATAACTCATGACCGTATGAGGGAATGCACAGCTTTTACAGTAGGCTGTTTGACTCAATGCTAGGCGGACCGTTTCCTCCTAAAAGTACTTTAATTTGACATCAGAACTTCTTTTCACGCGAAATGTTAGCCTTCTCTCCTTCTGCTCCTGCTTTTCTTTCTTTTTCTTTTTCTTTTTTTTTATTCCCCCCCCCCCCCCCAAGTACGCTCCAGCAAAGTGATAAGGGGAGAGGGAAACATGGCTCTCCCCTCTCCTTTTGGGGTAAAGCACAGCACGGAGACCTCCCCCTCCCCCTAACAACGAGGAGTGTAATTATAAACCTCTGTCACCTTTTTAGTCAGTTTGACAATATTCAGGGTTTCCCCTGCCCCTTACTTAAACAAAGCTTCAGAGTGTCAATTTTTTTTTTTTTTCTTCCCAGAAAAGAAACAGAAATCAAAACTACCGCTGTCAGAGTTTTCAGGCTTTCAGTTGGGTTTTGTTTTTTGGTTTTTTTTCTTTGGTTGGTTGATTTTTTTTTTTTTTTCTTTTAAACTTGTAAACTTTTGGACCTGCTGTGTGTGCCTGTGTGCTCGGGCTGTGCAGGAGGCTCTATCTGTCAAAGGGAGAGGGCAGGAGCGTTTGGTTTGCTGCAAGAACGCTCCTGAAACTCAGTCCATCTCGCAGAAGATGCTGTAGCTTTAAAGATGCTTTGACTTGAGGATTAGTTTAAACAGGGGGCTATAAAAGATGTAACAGATGCAAACTGTAAAACAAGGGCAATTAACCCTTGCTCTCCTGAGCAGGATCCCCCCTCTCCTTCGCATCTATTGTCTTCTCCTGCACTGGGGCTTTTACACAAAACCTAAAAAATTATTACCTGTCTCAACAATTTTTAATATTTTTTTGGCAGTAGAGTGGGGTTTTTTTTTTCTCTCCCCCCCCCCCCCCCCCTTGTGTCTTTTCACTTTGCTGGAGCTTCACACCAGGACTGAGCAGTGAAGTGTGTTGCTGCTAGGTCTTTTTATTCTGCCTGAACTCTCTTCTCAGACCTTTGCGGTTATAAAACCTGCTTGGCTAAAAAAAAACAAACCCCAAAACCAAAGCCAAATAATCTCCGAGCAGGTAAGAAGATGGGAATATTGAGAGAGCGTGTGCGGGGTCAGCGTGTTTACTCACACTCTCCTGCTTGGGATTCCGCCTGGACAGGGTGAATTGCTGGCTCTGTGGATGTGGATGTATGTGGCTGAGGAAGGAAGAGGCTGAGAAACCCGCTAGAAAACTTTAGTATTTGCCAGTTATTCCCGCTCCTGGAGTGGGCAACGGTGCCATCGCTGCGGCAGCTCTACCAGGAGATGTAGCGGAGAGGGGAGGATAGGAACCGAGGCAAGCCCGGACCCTCAGCCTGCCTCGGCAATTGGCGTTTTAATGCAAAACGACCAATGGTGAATTGTTTTAAATGCGTTTCACTACCTTCCCTGCCCTTCAGCCTCCCGCAGAAAGTTGTCAATAATTTTAAACCTGCACATCTCGAGAACGCTTTTCTTCCCAGAGGACCGGCTAGCTTAAAAAAAAAATAATATATATATATATACACACACACACATAAATATATATATATATTTTTTTTTTTTTTTTTTGCTTTTTGGTAAACGACTTTTAAGTTCCAGTCAGTACTTTCACTTCTTGCTTTAGGATCCCAGAAGCTAAGGTGTTACTTCACAAAATAAAATAAAGAAATGAAACTAACTAAGCAGACAAAACAGCAAACTTTCTGTTTGGGGAAACACATCCTTTTGCCGGGGAGCCCTGCGCGGGGCTGGGGCTCCAGCGGTGCCCGGCCGGGCTGGCTCTGCAGGCTCAGGGCGTGCAAAGCATTAACAGGTACCTGCAAACTTTCCGAGCTAAGATGTGAAACCTGAAATAAAAAAGAGCAGGAGGTGGGTGGGGGGATGTTTGTTTGGGGGTTGGTGGGGTTTTTTGGTTTTTTTTTTTGGTGGTGGTTTTTTTTTTTTTCTTTTTTTTTTTTTTTTTTTTTCCAGGAGGATGAAGTCCCTTCCTAGCACTAAAACTTTTTTTGCTGCTGCGTTGTAAAAGGTACCTCCCGTACCTGGCTGACAGGTAAGGGGAGCAGGGGTGGTGGTGGCACAGCCCCGAGCGCCCCGAAACTGCTCGCCCCTTTCCCGGAGCCGCACCGGAGTGACTTCAGGTTTCGGTTAAAAAAAAAGAAAGCAAAAAAAAAAGGGAAAAAAAAAGAAAAGAGGTTTTTCGCCCCAAGTATAAACAAGCCAGAAAGAAGCCAACACGTTAAAAAAATAAAATACTACCGAAATTAAATAAGCCCGCTAGTGCGTGAGGTGGTGCGAGAAAAAAGAAGGGGAGGAAAAAAACCAAGGGGGGAGAAAATGGAATTAAATTCCGAACCTACCTGCGAAGTCTTGTTTGTAGTTTTGGCCAGAAATGGTGAGAAGAAAAAGCATGAAGAAGCCGCGAAGTGGAGGAGAAAAGGTGAAGGGAGATGCAGCTCCTGGAGAAATTGTAAAAAGCCTTGCAAAGAGTTGTCGGAAGGACCGTTATTCCTGCTGGGCAGGTTAGGACTGATCTCTTTCTGCCACTCCAGGAAACACAAACCTGGGGACGGACTGACGTGTTACGCCTCTTCTAATGACATTTTTTTCTTTTTCTTTTCTGTAGGAGCGAGAGGAGAGACCCTGAAACACACGCCACCTATCTTTGTGGGGAGGGATAATTGAAGAGCACCAAACGTGAGCATCATGTGGAAACGTGATCGCCAAGTTTCTCTCTGGGAAAGGATCTGGGATAGATTATACCTTGAAGTCTCCGCGAACGCTTTAGCGGCAGAAATGCAATTCCACCTCCTCCCGCCCGCCCCCCACCCCCCCGCCCGGCGCCCGCCCCCCGCCCCGCCGCTCCGCGCTTTTTTCCGCGCTTTATTCCGCGCTCCGACGCTTTGCGGAAAGTCAGCCAGCCGCGGCATCCCCCCCTCCCCCGGAAAAAAAAAAAAAAAAAACAACAACAAAAAAAACCCAAAAACACACACACACCGGGGGGGGGGGGGGGGAGGTGTGTGCATCCCTCTGCCCCCCCGTTCCCACTCGGGGGGGTGCGTGTCTTATCCCCCCCCCACCCCGGCTGCATCCCCTTCCCACCCCCAGGCGGAATCCCCCGCCCCCAGGCGAGCTCTATGCCGGACCCCCCCCCCCCCCAACCCCCCTTCCTCCTCCTCCATCCACGGGTGGGATCCCCTTCCCCCCTCCCAAGGCGGGATCCCGCCCGTGGAGCCGGTTGGGGGTCGCATCCTGCGGGACTGAGCCCCCGCACCGTCCCGGTTCCCAGCGCTTCTCGGAGCTGTTGCGGAGGGGAAAACTTACCCTAACATAATGCCTAGAAACTAAACTCTGTTCGGGCACTGCAAATAAGCTCCTGGGTTGACTCCTGCTCGTTTTGGTGCTGGTTTATTTTTATCCTTAAGGCGTTTCTTTTAGGGGCATTTCCCCCCCCCCCCCCAAAAAAAAAAAAAAAAAATTTCATTTCAGCACTTATCCAGGTTATTTGAATAGTCAGCTAAATCTGATGAAAAAAAAGCAAAAAAAAAAAAAAAAAAAGCAACCGTGCTGAGATCTTACAGTCTATCTGTTTTGTTCACAGATATGGATCAGGGGTGAGATGGGCTCTCTTCCTGGCTCTGCTCTCCCTTGGAAGTAGCTTGGATGGGCAAGAGGGACAGGGCGGACGAGTAACGCGTGGGACTGAACTTCGGGGAGGTTACAAGTTTTTCACCTTTTTTCAAGTATTAAAATTAAAATAAAATTACATATAGAAAAAAAAAAAAAAAAAGAAGCAAAAAAAAAAAAAAAAAAAAAAAAGCACCCCAGACTCCACCTTTGCACTGAAGGGATTGGTTATGCAAATATGGAAGGGGTTTCCTGGCAAATACAGCTTTCTACTGTATGGTTAATTAAATCATCACTCAAAAGCCTTCCAATGTGACGCTTCTGTCGTAATCCAATCAGGTTACGTAGGTCCTAAACAAGAAAGATATTTTCCACATCTGGAAGTCAGCAATTTAGCAAGTACTGCACATTATTAACCAATTCAGAGCCCGTTTCCCAGGGGGATTTCTTTTTTTTTTTTTTCTTTTTTTTTTTTTTTTTTTCTTGAAGTTTAAGTGTTCTTAACCAACGCTCTGCCGTTTTCTTAATCAAAAAGCTGGTTTACACTGCACGTAATTGAGAACTAACACCGAAGTAAGTAAAGGCAGCCCGAGCTGGGGATGCTGAGCGAAGGCGTTTATCTGCAAAAGGGGCTGATAGGGCTGAGCCTCGATCCGCTCCTACCCAACTCCCAGCACAACCCGCAGCCGTTTCTGCCTCGAAAAAAGCTCGAAAGAATCTCAACGCGAAGATAAACTTCACAGCTCGCCTACCCGTACGGTCCTTTTCCGAAGGTAACCGTGGAGCAGCCCAAAGGGCTGTGTTAAAGAGCTGCGAAACAATTTCCCTCCTTCGACGAGAGTTAAATCTATTACAGCACTTTTCTGCCTTTTTTTTTTTTTTTTTTATTTGCCCTCCCCCCTCCTGCAGAAAACTGAAACAAATGGTACACTGATCCGACACTAGACTTTTACTTACATTAAGCTAAGATAAACTGCTCTTGAACTGCGCGATGAACGGGTGCCTAAAGCAAGAACCGGAACGCGAGCGGTAGGCACGAACGCTCGCACTCCAAAACCCTCCCGACCAGAGAACACCTTTCTGACCATTAAGCATCGCAAAGGAAGGAAGGGGACCCCCCCTCACCCCCCCCCCCCATACCCCCCCCCCCCGCAATGTGTCTTTGCAGCTCATTCGAGATTTTTTTTTTTAATTATGATTATTTTTTCTTTTTTGGGGGGGGCGTCTGGTAGTGATATCTGGCAGTTAGATGGGAGCGGCTGCCCCTCTGTGATGGGGGGGGGAAAGGCAGAACAGGCAGGGGGGGGTCCTCGGCTCTGGGGGGGGGACACCCGACCCCCCCCACCCCCCCTGCTTTGGGGCTGGGTGGGGGGATCGGAGAAATAACCCCCCAAATCCTCCTCCCTCCCTCCCTGGTGGGTGTCCCCCCCCCCCTCCAAAACCGAGCTGCAGGTCCGGGAGCAGCAGGCAGAGGGGGGGGGAAAGCAGGCAGCTCCCTGCCTGCACCCTGCCTGCACCCTGCCTGCACCCTGCCTGCGTGGGGGCCCGGCCAGCCTGGCAGCCACGGAGAGGCTTAAAGCAAATCTGCCTGCCACTGAAATCCGTAATTATGCAAAGGTGGGAACAGGGATCTTTAATTTTTTTTTTTTTTTAATTCTTTTTTTAATTTTTTTTTTTATTTTTTATTTCCCCTGGGACGAGTTAGCTTGGCTCTGCTAAAAGTTTTGTTGCCACTGTTTGCTAAATGCCAACGTTGTTTTCTTGCAGGATGCGTGACTTGTCCGTGCCTAAATATACCTGTAGGTACACAGACGTATCTCACACACACACACACACACACACAAAGTGATGATATCTTAATGAAATATATAGCACAGGGCAAATATCCTGAAATCAGATTCAAGTATTATTAATTTGAATTAGATCCTCTCAGATCCAGAAGACACTGCCTATAAATCAAGGGCAGTCTGGCAATTCCTTAAAGAACTAAACTGAATTTAGATGCATATGATAGAAAGAAAAAGAAAAAAGTGAATGCTAATTACTGACTCGCTCGATTTCCAATCACCCACATTTTATATGAGAAAAAGGAAAAAACAAAACCCAACCAACAAGTTCTCAAAATACATTAAGCCCGTTACAAACGCCTTACATATTCTTCATACATTTCTAGATTACAAAACGAGAGGATGAACCGGAGATTAAGAGAAGCTGCAGCCTAACCTGCAATAGGCAGGAGCACCGACGATGTTATATCATTAAAATATGTATCTGCAGCTCCACTAAAAAACAAACCCTCAGACCGTGTGATGATGCTCAAGGGCTTTAAGGAACATGTTGGTATTGTCAGATAATCCCTATTCATAATTTTGCAGGCTGTTCTTGCAGCCCTCAATCTCACAGTTTCTCCAGCTCTCAAGTGCCTCAGCAGGGCTTGCATCCAAGCGATAAACTGCTCTGATCTTTGCCGGATGGCATAACACCCAACCTTATTAGATGGTATTTTAACGTGGTATATGGGGTAGGGTTTTTTGGTTTGGGGTTTGGTATTTTTTTTTAATTTTTGGACACTGGACATAAACATTTAGCAATCAGCTAAGCCCTTCTGAGATGGAATTTAACCTTAATCCAGGCGATGATTTCCTGCCCGGCTCTGAACTAATAATGGGCGTGCAGCTTCTTTAGGAGATGGAAATAATGACGGCCTATAGATCCTGCCTTTATTGGGGTGGTGCTGGCAGCCCGGCTCCCGGCCCCTTCGCGGTCAGCATCCCCACGCAGAGCCTATGCCTCTCTCTATTTTAAACTTTTGCAAATACAATCTCCCCCCCCCCCCCCCCCCCCCCCCGCCCATCACTTTAAAACCAAACAGACCCAAAATATCCTCGCAAACCCCAGCTCTCTCCTTGCGTAAGGCGCCCAGCGCTGTGGCTTGGAGATGGTTTTAAGGGCAGCTCTCCGGGTGCGGGTTTTCCCTCTTTTCCTCAAGTTTTCCTACGTGGAAATGCAGGGAGGTGAGATGGGGACAGCCGGCTGGTCCTGATACAAACCTGCCCGAGCCATGCCCGCTGCCTCCTCCTCCTCCTCAGTGCGTTTCCCTTGGTCCACCAAAACCCATCGTGGTGGAGATAACCCCCCTGGAGATAACCACATGTCCCTCCCCGCCCTGTCCCCAAGTGGGGCTGTAGAGCCAGCCGGGGGCAAACCCTGCTCCCAAGGGGCTCATTACCACGAGAAAGGGAGACACCCCCCCAAAAGACCCCCCCTGGACAGCCGGGTGTGATGGGCAGGGAAGGGGACCAGCCACCAAGGGGCCCTGGATGACCCAGGCCTTCTGCCGAGACCTTCTGCCATCATGGCTTCGTGCTGGCGGGATGATTCACGGTCTCACTTATTTCGTTGTGTTTGGTTTTTCCCCGGCACAGGATGAGTAACGGGGATCACGATTTCTTGCCCGCGTGGAAGGAGGAAAATGGGAGAGCGAGCAGCAAAGATGTTCTAGCTGATAGGTTTTGACTAATACGTTTTAGAGGCTGGTGAAGACAGAGGTTCACCACCTCGAAAAACATGTTAGCTGCTCTGAGGCTTTTAGAATCATAGAATCATTTAGGTTGGAAAAGACCTTTAAGATCATCGAGTCCAACCATCATTTACTTTGGGTCCTCCACAGCTAGGGCTCTCCAGTATTTTCCCCAAAGTGTGGAATCCTTCCTGCATTAGGGATTAACCATCCCCGCGTAGGGGACCCAGCTGAGATGTGTCCGCTTGCGGCTGAGCCTGGGGAGAGCATCCTTCCCCGCGGCCCTGCTCCGTCGGGGCAGTGGCTCCTGCAGGATCGGGGCTCCCCGTGGGTGCCGGCTGCTTCTCATGCACAGATCTCTGGGGTGCAGAAGCTGCCCTCGCCTTGGGAAAAAATTGGGAGGTTGCAAAAAAACCCAAGCCCGAATCAGACAAACAAACAAACAAACAAACAAACCTGCCGGGGGGGGATTATTTTCTGCAGTCACCTGCGGTAGTAGAAGATGAGATAGGCTGGAATAATTTTTCTGAGTGGGGAAGGCCTCATGTGGCCCCGAGATGCTGCTGGATACTTTTGCTCCATACAGGTGTCCCTATGAACTAAGATTTAGAGAGCAAAGCTTTTTTTTTCCTCTTTTTTGTCATTTACACATGGAGGAGAGGAAAAAGGGTCAGGGACCAACTCTCCCCCCACCCGCTGATGGGGTATTTGGGAAGAAACCTTTTGAATCAACATTCCCAAAGTTTTCGAGTTCCTCTGCGGAAAACCCATGTAGGGATAGGATACGAGCCAAAAGCAAGGGAAAAGATTGTCTGGCTTTAATTTATCTATCCCTGGGCACTTCTAACAAGCAGATCACACTGTAATATTTAATCTCGTGCGAGTCCCTGCACGTTAAAAGTGAGTCTCCCTCATATGTTTTTGTTAATTTTGCCAGTTATAAAGTCGCTTCTGGTGGCCTAAAGCTGCTCAGCTCCCCTCCACAATATGTGTGTCTGCGGTAGGAGAAGAGCATCCTTCAAATGCCGAGCAAAGAGGAGCGAGCGGCTCCGGCTGCTGGGAGAGGTGACGGCGGGTCGGTGGGTGAGCATCCTCCGTCCGCTGCCCCGCACCGTGGGATGGAGACGGTTTTTCTTCTCCTCTGGGATCGATGTTGAAGTTTGGACACATTTCTTGGCTCGGTTGGCAGTGATTAAAATTCGTGGCTCACTTTTGTTTATAGTTGGTTGTTTACTTTGTTGAATTTTTAAAAACTTGTTAGAATGCAATTGAACACAGATTCAACAGTATTTAGGCTTGAAAAATAAAGATGCGTTAGAAAGATGCCTATTATGCTTCAGAATTATTAATTGACATTTTTATGATGAATAATTAATCATTTGAATAATTTTCGTATCTCTGATCTGAACACATATTTGCATATCTAATGTCTGATTTTAAATGTGGTTTCTTTAGTTGCATTCTCCCAGGACAAAGACATGAAGTAAGTAACATCCTAATGCAAAACTTTTTTCTCTTTGCAGTTGTAAAGTCTGTTTATTGAAATGTAAGTTTCTATCTAGTTATGAAGCTGTTAATAATCTATGCATGGCATATATGCATTAATAAGACCGTGAATCTTCTGGATGTGAGCACATCTAGGCCTCATTTTCTTAAATACAGCGGTAAGGTCTCCTGCAACACACACACACACACATGTTAAAACCGTGTGGGGTTAAGCTAGGAAACCATAAAGAAATATCTCAGATAGGCAGTGTTCCTTCTTGTTTATATGACACTTAGCGAGAAGACCAAAGGTTGTTCCAATTATTTGCAGCATTTAAAATATCGAGAAGTTTTTATATAAATTTTTACCGTGTCCTCCCTGTGAGACAACATCAGTATTTTCTTGTTATATTTTAATATGCCTAAATCATAGTCGTCGCGACCCTGCCTCGCTCATAGCTGGTGACAATAAAGGAACAACATAAGCTGCAGATCAGTTGTAAGTTGGTCAGCAAATAGGTGCAAGTAATGGGGATCGTTGTGCAACCCTGCTCGGCGTTGGGTTGATACGAGCACAGCTCAGCCACATGGGGAACAGAAAGGAGGAAGGGGCAGCTGGACAAAACCAGAACCCAAAAGGTATTAAAAAATAAATAAATAAAGCAATTAAAGGACTAGCCTCTGCTCCACTGCCTTCGACCGCTGGTTAATTATTGTAGTAGCGCTGCCCGACCGGGACCTGAGGAGTTGCCTTTGCTTATGCCAGGTCTGGAGTTGATTTATTAAGAAATGAAAGCTTTTAAGAACTTTTCTTTAGTGGTACATTGAAATGTACAGGGGGCCCAACTATTCTGAGTAAAGGCTACTGGCTCCTTGTTGTCACACTGAGGAACCAGGGTGATAGATGCTCTAGAAATACCTTAAATTGATGCAGTACTATTTATGTTTAGCAGATTAAAGACATGACACCAAAACAGAGGCACAAATACATGGTAGTATTTAAATTTGCTTAGTGCCATTTATATAGGAAAGACAGTACATGCAAAACGTAAAATTAAAATTAAACTTTTAATCTTGGTTTTTTCCCCACACCGGCTAGTAAAAAATACGCCCCAATGATACTTTTTTTTTTTTTTTTTTTTTTTTTTTTACGGTGGAAGTATATTATATAGACTATGGTAATCTAGTGGGCAATATCTGACAGACAGATACTGTATAAAGAAACTGTGAAATGTAGTTCTCAGAACAGGCTGAAGTTATGTTGAATAGGATGTTTAGCAGTTGCATATGCACAGTGATAACAGATTTTTTTTTTTCCTTTTCTTTTTTTTTTTTTTTTTTCTTTTTTTCTGGGGCGGGGGGGGGCGGGTTGAGGTTGTAATAGCAAAAGCGGTAAACTTGAGCAACACTTGCAGCACGGCGGGCCCAGCTCTGAGCCCGGTGCCCAGACCTGCCATCGCTTTCGCCATCAGGGTGGTGGCAACGGCAGCGAGCTCTCTGCAAAAGGACGAGGTGGGAATTGGGGTTAAACCTCTTTTTTTGAATCTAAAAACAGGAGAGAAAGCAAACATCCCTGAGATAAACCCACGCTTGTTTGCAAAGGGAGAGAGCCCTTTTGGGGTTGGGGTCACCCCTTTGCTGTGGGCAGCAGGAGCAGCACCAGCGTTGGGGTTAAGGCATCCGGGGCCGAGAACGTCGGCCAAAGCCCCTCGGATGTTGTTATGACTTTGTGAGGCCGACGGATAGCTTTGTGGTAGATTTAGGAACATGGAAAACGGAGATTTTTTGTTTTGTTTTACCCAGGCTGAACAGTGAATATGAATTACATAACTACAGAGTAGCCCCTGTTCTACTTATTTGGGACTAGATCAAATTTACTTTTCCCTGGCTTTCTTAATGTCTCGCTATTTTTCCCACTGACCACTAATTAAGCTAACAGAGGTGAAATTACCGGCAGGGAATCTGGGTGCAAAGCTGACATTTTGATGGCCATCCAAAAGTTTCAGCGTCGATCGATTGCCCCAATTATTTCTTATCACCAGCCTGGGGAAAACATTTTCTTCTCTCTGTGGCTTCAGGAGATGTATTTTAAAATCTACAGAAACGAAAGAGTTACAGAGATATTTAGAAAAACCCACATGATTTGAAACAATTAGATACTGCAGCATAATTTTCAAAGAAATTCCATGTGTACAGAATTGCCCAATATCTGGAAAATTGCTGCCGTTCCGCTGACTGTATTAGAGATCAAGAGAAGCAGAGGCACACGTCCCACTGACCATTGCACACCTAAACTGCAGATTTACCCACGAACTGGCAGACATGCCCTTCGTCAGGGGTGGCATCGGACTTGCCAGTTCTTCTGTTCGCCTCCCTCCGACTATCAGCATCATCTCCAGCTCGTCTGTGGATGGAGGCTTGGCCAACTGGCCCCTTTCCAAGCCCAAATCTTAGACTCCGGGTTATTAGAGCTGTCAAAAACAGGAGAGAGCTTTTTTTTTTTTTTCCCCTTGCCATGAAAGTTTTCTCCACGTTCTCACTCCCTCCCCAATTTATGTTTTAAAAATGTTTCCTGGGAAATTTTCTGACACCTCTCCGGGTCACTTGCTCCGTGGCATTCCAGGTCAGTGTCGCATTAAAGGTATCGGCATTTAAACAAGTCGTTTCCCCACACGGATAGTGTTAGGTGTACGTATGCTCTCACCAATGCTTCTAACTATATCGCTTAAAACTTGCTCCAGGCAGCATCTAAACTATTTTAAAACCTTACCATCCTTTTTTAACACACATCAGCTATCCTGCTTCAAATCTCTGACAAGGATGTGAAAACCGCAGTGTCAGAACAACTGCTGCTCTCTTCTTGGATTCTGACAAGCAACCTTCAACCTGAAACCCTCTAAAAATGGCTATTTTTATCTTTTTTTTTTTTTTAAATTCAGAAGTGACTATATTGACTGTATTCCTTTCCCTTGTTCTGACAGGTTGGAAATGGGTGCAAGAAATGCATGAGGCAGAATATGGCAATACTGTTTGGTGTTCACGCAACGGGTCCACCTGCCAAAGGGCCTACCACAAGGAGGTTGTGAATGGCTGTGATTTCCCAAATTCTGGGCTAGGGAGGAGGCAAAATGCTCTCTAGAAGAATTTTGACAATGTGGATGGGGTTGCTGTGATGTCCTTGGCTCTCAGAAGTCAAGAACTGCAACGCCGAGTGCCTATCGTCTCCCGTGCCATAATTCGACTGAGCCATGTCCTCACAAGTAAAGGCATTTGCACGGATCCAGCACACTACCGTGGCACAGCCTTGGATATCTGCTGTTGGGGCAGGTGAGTGCCTGGGTTAGCTCCTGTGCCACCACCCACCCACCCACCCGCTGTGCCTGGCAGTGCTCTGCTTGCCTATGCCAAAGCCTGCCTGGTGGTGGCACCCATTTTGGGGAGGACCGGAGCTACCAAGTGAGGTCCGCGTCCAGAATTTGGGGGATAACGTTCCAGAGGTAAGGATCAAGGTGTGAAAAGCCACACCCGCTATTTAAGGGTTGGAAAGCAGACGTGGTTAGAGGTGGGAGCAGTGGAGAAAGCGGCGCTGGTCTGCGCACAAGGCAGGCAAGCTCTCCCTCGTGCCTCGTGGTGAGCAGGGAGAAATATAGAGCAGAGACTGAAAATACTGCAAATATTTGTTCTCGTTGTCAGATGTTTCTATAAAATCAGTTGTTACTGAATCACCGCTGAAGTTACTGAGCATTTAAATAAGCGGAGAGTGAGAAAAGCTAAGTCTAATTATATGTTTCATGCCATTTACAGAGGTTTCCAGGGGATTTTCTTTTAATAAAAGTGCAGTGCATCAAAAAGAATAAATCCTACAATTTTGTTATTTACAAATCAGCTGCTTCTGCCTCAAGCCGACAGACTTATCCTCCATCTTACACCCTTCTTTGCACCCAAAATGCACCCCGTACATTGACATTTCTACTAATACTCTTCAAGTATCTACATACTATTTTATGCTCCTTATGTCGGTAAGCAAATGGATCAGAAGAAAATCGTCACAAAAGCATAAAACCAATATTCTTAAAGATACAGAGAAAAACCCCACAATGTTGGAAAATGTGCCACATAACTCTTTTCCAGATGACGAGAACAAGTGCCTTTTACATCCCTGCCCACCAATTCCTGAAGATTTCAAATCGGAAGCCTGGCTGGAGGTATGATGTAATCAGTTAGTTAAAATGATTTACTCACATAAAATATAAAACCTTTTTGATGATTAATTTTTATCCCCTTCACATTTTTTTCACCGCTGCAACCGCTCTGCCCCTTTCTGACTCCAGATTATTTAGCAGTTGACTCTTGCGTTCGGAGCGTTGCATATCAATCCCCAGGACCAAAACACGCCACTAATATTTTCTCTGCCCCGTTATCTATCGATGCAGCACCTAACCCTGCAGCCCTTGTCTGGGCTTGAGAGAGGAGCGAGTCGTACCGAATCAGGCCCATAACTTGCTCCTTGTTGAGGTTACCCTCCCTTCAGAGGTGAAGAAATAAATGAGAAAACCAAGAGGCCACATTCGTTCTTGTCCAGCTTGGCTGCTGTCATGATATAGGAGCATGCCAATTGTTTTGGTAATTAAAATGCCACGTGCAAAGGATACCAGAAAAACAGAGGAATGGAAATAAGATGGTTTCTCTCACGTGTGAACATACCATGGATGCATTACACGGACTACACGCGCTTTATGGAGGTCTTAGACTTGCCTTGCAACAGCCCTGCCATTCCAGGATGGGCCTCTTTCCTGAGCAGACGCTGTCCGTCGAGCCAAATTGTATGATTGTTTTGTGATACGGATATATGTGGACTGGGGACTGAATTAAGGACATTAAACTCAATTTCCTTAAGACATGAGCCAGATTTTAATATTGCAGCTGTCCAGAGGTGAAAGGGTAATGAGGACATGAGGAATTCCTGGATGGGAAAGGGACACTTGGCCCAACAAGTCTGTCCCCCTTCAAGTTTATTACCACACACCTCCTCGCGTTGTCGATATATCCTCCAGCCCTGTCTGCCTGTATAAACATGTCTGGCTATCTCTTCTGTTCATTAATACTTCGGTTCACTCGGTGGTTTTATTTGACATAATGCCTACTACACTGTGAGTCGGATAGCTCTATGTGAATTTACTGTTTGTTCTTAGACCTTTCATTTTTAATTGGCGTAATCTCCCCCCCCCCCCCCCCCCCCCGGCTTTAAACTCACCAGATACAACCACTACTTCAGTTTTCATCCTAATTATGAAAATGTTAATGTTTAGGTCTTTTTTAGAAAGGATTAGGCTCAGGCTTCATTTATATCAAGCATCTTTAACAGCCAGAAACAACGATTGCTTCATATCTTATTCCTATTTGAGTCACTAAAGTTCTTCTCTGGGAAAGGTGATCAAAATTGGAATTATTGGAGAAAATCTATCACATTCCTTGTGCGATAACAGTTCTTTTGATTTGCAGGCTATCCTTTGCTGCAGTGTCCATATCACACTTTATTTATACTGAATTGGCATTGATTCAAAATTGATGTTTGACAGATTCAGTACAATTTTTAAGGTGGAGCGGGACTTTTGGTAGTCAAGTATTAACTTATAATGATCTCCTAAAGTCAAGAAACAGCTTTGAAGGCTGGTGGGAGCAAAAAAGCTCCCACGAAATCAGTAACGTTACAAAGATTTCTGACTGCTAACTGGTCTTCATTTATTAAAAACTATCTTCCTTTAAATTTTCTGCTAGCAAAGTTGAGAGTGAATTAGCATACAGATGCTTCCTCAGAATGCCGACATTTTAAAAACCTGGGTTTTTCCCTTCCTCTGAGGCAACTCAAAGGAGAATGTCATTAGAGATCTGAACACAAGCACGGGGAAAGAAGCACAAGTCACAAATAAACCTGCATGATTTTGAAATTTCAAAGACAATAGGCTGGTGAAACAAAAATACCCTGGGTGAAGTATAAAGTGGGAAGCAGGCAAAGTAGGTTGCTGTGATGCAAGATCGAGCAAAGACTCTTAAATTTGTCATTTAAGTCTATTGAAATCTCAGAAGACCAATATTTTTATAATTATTTCTGATATCTAACTATGCTCTCTTGTTTAGGGAAGCAACTTGCTTTTACAATGAATAGAAGGTTTGATTCTTTTTTTTCCTTTAAGATTTTCCCTTGAAAAAAGAGGCACTTCTAGCAGAGATTGTTTAGGGGAAGAAATACTGCACCCTGTTGAGAAACACTGAGGTTTTGTTCAGGAACTAAGATGGCAGCACTGGGTGGACAGGGAACTTTGAGAAACTTGGAAACAGAAGAAAAATAAGAAATCTCTTGGTTTCAGGCAGTGAAGAAACAGTTATGACAAAGGAAAACACAGACACATAGCTGGTGGGGAAAAAAAAAAGTCAGTATACAGTATCTAAGCGACACAGAAAACTTCAGGTTTATATTGTCCAGGATCCACAGTGATTAAGAAAACCCTGTAAGAGTCTCAAAAAAACCCAACAAACCTTTGAATTTGGAGGATTGAATCCAACCTTACCAGAGAGCTGGTGATCCAAAGAGGAATTGCAAATGCCACTTGGGGTCTGGACAGGATTGCTTTGGGCAATGAGGGACGTAAAAGACATTTCCCATGGCATCTGTTGGATTGCAAACACCCATAGCTTAAATACTTGTGTGTTTTTTTTTCATTCCTTGCCTAAATGTACTGTTTTGCAAAAAATGAAGTGGGTATAGTGACTACCACAGTGTCAGACTGCTCTTTTGTGAGGGTCCTTGCATATGGATAATAAAGACAATAATTAGTAAAAAATGTATAATAAACTGAAATTTTAAACTTTGTACAGTTCTGTTAAATGCTCATGAGACCAAATCTTTTTGGTCTTGCTGTTGAAAGATGGTCCATTAAAATGAGTGGAGTAGATACGGCATGAAAGCCGACAGAGTTTGGCTCTAGCGTTGGACAAGTTGTTTGAAGTAACATGGATGTAAAAGTTAAGAAACTTAGTAAAGCCATAGTGAGCAGACCCCATTCTTAACTAGTGCCATGCTTTGTTTAAATACCTGGTAAAATTCTGGGTAATTACCATCAGGGACAAAATGACTACTAAAATGTCATTTTATTTTTCCATCAAAATTTGTTGGAGGACATATGCTTCTGCCAGGAGAAGGGCCAAACTGTTGGACTTCAGAGCCCTGTTCTTGCTTTCTTTGCCTCTGTGCCATCTTCCTTTCACGGCCCTGCTCCCTGGGGATTATCAAAAATCCCCCTGGGAGTGAGTTCAAGGGTCCCAGCTAGCATCTTCACTTTTCTCCAGGTCCCTAAAATCCCTCCAAGGTTTAGGAGACCCCGCTCCATTTTCAAGGAGCACACTGAAAGTGAATGCAAATTGTGTTTCTTGGTGAGGAAACCCTGTTGTAAATGGGATTTGGGAGCCATAATCTCTTCGGTGCTTTTGAAAAAGCATCAGGAGGGCTGTCAAGCTCCTCCAACACAGACCTGAGCCATGGTAGCCCAGAAATGAGCCCCGAAGCTTTTGTCCTGTGCCCTGGTCTGTCGGTCACGCTGAACTATTCTGGGCCCAGGTCTGCCACCTTTGGGGCAGAAAGAGACTGGCAGGTCTTCAAAACTACATGGGGCTTGGGTTCAAGGGAAACAGGATTAGCTTTATCTGACCCTTACATTAAAAACATAAGGTAGCCATCCCTGGGGTAAAAGGTCTTACCCAAACACTTATGCATTAAATTGAGATAGAAAAAAAAAGGTTGGGGGGTTGGTTTTTTTTTAAGTTTCTAAAGATTTTTTTTAATCTCCTCTAAACTTCCCATCTCCTAAGGATTAAAAAGCCCAAAGCATCCTCTTGTTCATTCCTTCCCTTTTCCGGGAGTTCCAGTTCCTCTCCGAGCTCTTCCCTTCTCTCCAAGCAGCACCTAGGTCTCCCTCTTCCCCTTGCGTAGCACCCTCCACCGTTTCTTTCCATCCCTCTCCCCACATGGAGCGTGTTTGCGCATTTTCCACTGCATCAGAAAAACCTGTTTACTTTGCTCTCTCAGCTGCGTGCTCCAGCACAGCAGCACGTTCCTGGCGGTGCTGATGCTGCATTCGCTGGTGATCTCGATCTTGCATTTCTAACCTGTGTTAGACAATTGTTGTTAGAGCCCCTGTAACTTTTATGTCTCCTGGCACGTTTTGATACTTTTGATATTCTGATTTAATTCTTTTACATAGATTAGAGACAAGACAAGATCCTAACCTGACCAAAGCGCTATCCTGTATTGACTGCCAATCTCTAAGTCATTCGGTGAATGCTGTTTTCAGACCGTTATCAGTTCATTAAAGTTTGTTACCATTTATGCGATGGCTCTGTACCTTGCTGGTAATCTCCAATGTAGGATCTTATCAAACACACTTTTCAAAGTCTAGGCATATTGTATACCATCCATAGTATTTTTCTTTCTACCTTGGCAGGGATGACTTTGAAGAATTCCAACAGATTATTTAAGCAAGGTTTCCTGCTCATAAATCCACATTGGTTGACCGTACTCAAATTAGGATTTTCAGCGCGTTTCCTTACTAAATCCTGCAAAACCATCCCTATTCTATTTTTCATAGCTATGAATTGTGTTATGTTAATTTGTTTATATTATGATTTTCAGAAATATTTTATATGTATATATTCCTCTGCATATGCATGTGTACACAAAAGTGCGTATACGTAATGGAAATTATATTGAAGTATATTGGGCTTTAAAGCTGAATATGTTAAAATAGTTAATGCAGTATAAAATGCAAAGGATATAGTTAGGGACAGATCTTTGGCTGGAGTAAATGAATTTGACTTTGAATACATTTTGCTAACTTAAATGGTGTTAACTTGATTTATGTGAGCTGAGGAGTTAACCCTTATGCACTGCACTTGCTTTACTTCAGTGCCAAGAGATCAAAATGACTGTTGGGATGCTTCTTAACATTTCTGTTTTATTACAGATCTCTATCCACATTTCTTAGGGATTTCTTTGGCTCAAGAAGTATATCTTTATTTGCTGCTGCAAAAAGAATTCTTAATGTTTTATTAAATTATATATTATGTAATATTTTGTTTCCGATTAGTAATTTCTTGTGTTTTATTTTCCCTTATTTGACTATTTTAGGATATTTACTATCCTTCCCAGCTTTCTGTTCACATCTGCAGATCTTTCTATTACAATGACGAACCTGATTAATATTAGGGTCATGCGTAGTTTGATTGTAATATTGGAAAGCTAACATTTTACACAGGAAATAGTCCCTCCCCTTGAACTGAAACCAAATGAAAAATTTAAGACCAAACCAAATGGAGTTTGTGTAATCTAGTTCTTACTGGACCCGTTTAAGAGGTGCTGTAATTTGGGTGCCAAGGTCCTCCATGAACAGGGCTCTCTGCTGAAGTGCAATAATACTTTGCATGAGCTATAGTCTGGATTATAAATCATGGAGAGGAACAAACAGTGGAGCCTTCTGGTTGCAAAGAAGTATTTTTTTCGTTGAAAAGCAAAATCTTATTTTTTTCCAAGTTTGAGTTTTTTAAAGTGAAAACTGGGGTTTGCTCTGAAAGATGATAAGTATTTCTGAAAAGAATTAATTTTTTTTTTTTTTTTTAATCAATGAGAAAACAAGTCTGATGATAGGCAAGTTTTTGAGCAACTGGGGACCACTCTTTTCTCACCTGTGGCAGAAACCCAAGATGGCAATTGGATTTGAGTTGAGCTTTCTGTATCAACCAAGGAAAGAGCTAGGCAAAACAACATTCGTTTAAGCCAGGAAGCTTTTTGGGGACACGACAGCCTCCGCATGCATTACTCAGCAGCCTGGGAACATGCCAAACCCTTGAGGGGGGGTCCCTAACCTCCACCCCACCAGGGTTAGCCACCTTTCTTTCAATAGCAGAGAAGTCTGCGGTGTTGGACAAAACACAGCATCAGCTGCTGGTGCTTGCTTTCACATAAGTGGATGATGGAAATGTGTGTCCAGCCCATGGGAAAACCCAGTCAATTTTAACACCGGTCTGAAGGAAACCTAAAAGATGAAGGTCTCGGCTTCAACAAGCTTTGGTGATTGCTGCCCACTTCTTTTGCTGGAGCTCTTCTATCTTGGGGGATCGGATTTTAAGTACCTGCTCCCAGGTATGTTGATTATATTACAGTGATTAAATATATAATATATGGAACTGGAGACCAGTCTTCTGGTCATGGGACCGCACGAGGTCAATTCCATTTATAAACCGCTAAGCCCTTGGTTTGGTATGCCAGGAACAAAAATATCTAACTGAGAAACTATATTTGTAAGTCCTGAAAGATGAGGTCCCATCTTTGAAGTCCAGTCAGAAGAACTTTTTAATTAGTATAACTACTAAACACCCCCCACTAAAACATATTTGCTTTCCTGTGGTTCACAACTATCAGATTGCCACTGTTGCATGTTATTGGCACAATTCCTCCCGCCATTGGCTGTGTCGATTCTTTTATTGTTAGTAAGATTTTCTCTTTGAATGACTAATAAGAGCATATTTGGGTTTTCTTAATTGTTCTTTTGACCTGAGTCCATTTACTTTGTGAATCTCCCAAGCTTTTCTTGATAAGAATGTTTTCTATTGATTTATCCCTTAAATCTATGAGACTCTTTATAATAGTGAGGCTTGGACTCCCTATCATTAACTTAAAAAGTTATATTGAAATTAAACATAATTAAAGTTAAATTTTATAATTAAAATTAATTTTATAACAGTATACATGCCTATCTCCAAGTATGGGGCTCAGCATAGCTACTGGCTGCTCAGTGGACTAACAGCATTGCCACTACAAACAAACTTTGTTAGCTTCCACATAGTTATCATACCAATCAATACCTTAATAATTAAATTCTTCCATTATCAAATTCTAGTCTTCTTTATCAGCTTTTCTTCCACCAGTAATTTTGTTGTCTTAATCTGGTTTCTTCTCTGAAATTCTATAGCAACCTTGGAGTTCCACCAGGTAATCTTTCCTTTCTCCTTGGTTAAGTTTTCTAACCCACATTCTTTAAAGCCAAAATCTGAAGTCTTTAAAGAAGATTACACCGAATGGAAGTTTGATCAAACTGTGTTTTGTTTTGTTTTAATACAGACTACTAATTTTATCTTGTCCCATCCTTGAGTGGACTCCTATTTGAAATTGCCATTAATTTTCTTGATTCATTCTCTTATTGATTTTCTTTCTAACTATTTCCATCCAATGTATCTAATAATTATTAGAGATGAGCCAAGAACCAAATGCCTACATCCATACCCCTCTGAGCTTTGTGGCTCATGCCCATCTTTAATTAACACAGATACAAGTAAGGAAGCTTCCCAGGGTAATGCCAAATTCCTTAATGTTACATTCTTACCTTTGACTTTTTCTGTTGTAATTTGACACAGTTTTGGTCAGGGCTGGCTTCTAGAGAAAAGCATTGCACATCATGAAGCTCCATGCTCTCCTCAGACCCTATGCCAAATGATTTGAGCAGAAAGAAGGGGGAAGGATTCCTGCTCTCTTTTATACTCCTGCAAATGCAGCGAGGCCAAATCACTCCAACTGCTTTCATCTGTTCATTACTCTATAAATGCAACACTTTCTGAAAGAAATTCACTGTCAAATTAAGGGGGAAAGTAGGATACAAAACAAATGGGGGTGATAATGAATTGAAGTGATGATCTGAGGAGCTCATAGTGCTTCATAAGCATTAATGAATTAAACCTTACTAGATCCTGGCGAGGTAGGCATTATGGCCCATACTTCAATCCTGGCTGTGGTGTGCTATTTCTGTATTTCAATATCATTTTGTTAACGTGTATCCCGACGAGCGGACTGAAATGGTGTCTGACTAGTAGAGATGACTGTGCATATATTTAAGCTGTGAATATTCTGCATGATGAGCCTTCGTATGGAAACAACCTTTCTTTTTTTTTTTTTTTTTTTTTTAAATACAGCCTTGTTCCTGAATAAAAAGTGCATGATAAATGAGTTATACAGAGAGCATTGAAGGGCTACTGATGATGTATAGTTAGGTACAATATGTAACTCATTCTGTTACTGAATTAGGGTGAACAGAACTTTTCTTTCTGTTACTGAAAATCTGAGTGCACTTCAATGAGTATGACATTTTCTTTCATTTGTAATATAATTTATCTAATTGCTGTAAGAATTTAACCTATGATTTTAACTGCAATTTTTAGAGGTGTGAAGAGCACATGAATCTCTTAATGCACTATAAAAGTTATTTTGAGGTTTCATTGCAAGAAACATGTTTTGTTTTTAGTACTGATGTAGAGCTTTGACTCCTAATGAGTGCTTTCCCCCTTTTTTTCCATCCTGCTCTAAACAAGATGTTGTTTATTACTTGAAACATTATATGTAAGCCCCAAGAATATGTTACATGTGACTGGAGCTTTGGCAGACTTTGAGAAACTGAAGTTTCCAGAAATTTTGCTATGTTTAAAAACCAGAGCCGTGTTTTAAGGAAAGATTTCTACTTCCAAATGTGTGGTTGCCTGAACCTTTTACATTTTCAAGTCAGATTCCTCTGCCAAATAACACACTGTACCTTAACTATAATAAAAAAGCAGAGACTCTGTGTTTATAAAAACATTGCAGGAGCAACTGTGATCATATTTCTTGAATTTATTCTATTCATGTGCTCAAATAGGCATTTTTATAGTAAGCTCTCTATTGCACCGGTCACTTACAGGAGTAGAAAATGACATGTACAGGCAGAAGGCTGGCATAATGCAACAAACCAAACTGGTAAAGTACAGGAATTCGGAGCCAGACCAAAATATAAGGGCAAGGAAGTTGCTCTTATAATAATAGTGGTTATCTGTTTAATGTGTGATCTGGCAGTAATACGATGTTGACCATAAGCAATTATGCATGTTTCTAAACTGGTGGTATATGAGCCCTAAGTAACTATACGCAAGATAGATGGGCTGTGAGAAATGGGCACTCGCTCTGCTCTTGTGGTTCTTCTTGCTTAATGTCAATTAAAATTACAGTTTAGTAATTTATAGAAATTCTCCCAGTGTAAAATAATGTCTATATTCACTCTATCAGTTGCCACATACTTAAAATCCTATATTGAAACCAGTTTTATGAAGCAAGCTCCTGTCTGGGCTGATACATGCTGCATAATATTCTTCTTAGCAGACATGTGGTTAGGCATGCTTTTTCTAACTCCCTGGTTATTATTTGAAACAGCTTTCTTGACAATCAAGTTCTAACGTCGGTGTCTGTGAACGATGCCCTCGTTCTGCATTTTGTCGCACGTGAGCCTGGAAGCTAGCGATGTCCTCAATGTACGTTTAGGTGCCTGGCGTTGACCTAGCAGGAGTTAAAAGCAGGAAGGATTTTGTGATACCGAGCAGCCTGAGCCCAGATTAGGGCCTGGGAGCTGCTATGCTGGGGCCCTGGCTCTGAAACCCATTTTTTATGACTTTGGTGAATTCACTGGACAGCGTATCTTCTCATTAGCTTTTAATAGAATTGGATCCCACTGTTAAAATAGCCTCCGTGTCCTCCTCCGTAAAATGGGATTGTGATGTTTTCCTGGGTTTAGGAGGATGTGGCTGGAGTAGAAGCTGTGTGGTTGAACTAACTGCGGTAGAAACTGTGCTAACGAGCTATGAAGACACCCAAGAAATCCTCTTCTCCCCCAGAGCGAGCAGTTGCGTACAATTTGGCTCCTTCGGCATAAATCCTGTGATTGCCGCTGTCAGTATGCGATGGCTTGAATCTCTGCCTTTGCACAGAAGGAGCTGTGGTCACCAACCCTCCCTCCTTGCCCCTGAGCACCATTTAGAAATAATCACTTGAAAAGCAGCATGTGACTTCCTTAAAACAAGTCCCAGCTGAGGCTTAAGCAGATGGCTTCCTAAGGACTTCTGAAGGCACTTCACATGGCTTTGGCCCTTGCAGAGGTAATGACTTGCTATATATTCTTAGCAAACTCAGCGCTGATACCTACAAGGCATCCCAGAGAGAAATAGTACGTCTTCATTACCTGAAAGACCGAATTGAACAAGGATTTCACGACCAGAGCACGGTGGTTAATTGTTGGTAATTCAGGAGCTGTATCAATAATCTTGCAATAGTCCTGAAGTGGTTACGTGGCCACGGACTTTCACATCAAGCCGGTGCGCGTGCGTTGGCTGTCACTTCTAGACTTCCCAAATGTAAACCTTTCATCCTTTTACTTTTCAGAAACATAAAAATAAGGGCTGCAAAAATCCGCGATTATGGTGAACTAAATAAGGAAACATAACTGCTTACTGAAAAGCCACCCCCTCCGAGAGAAATGTCAGCGACACAACGAGCACTATTATGCCTCTCCTTTACAACCAGATCGGGGGTTTATGCTCAAGTCTGTAGGAAAGGGCACCAGCATCCTATCAGTAAACCGTGCTTCTGGTTGGCATTCAGAGCTCCCTTTTTGGGGTAATGCTTCCAGGGCAGCCCCGTGACTTGCTACTCTGGGTGGGAGGCAGCTGGAGGAGCCGTTTTCTTGCCTGCTGCTCCAGCAACGTTTCGGTATCTTTCCCCTTGTTGCAGTCGCGCGAGGCAATCGTTCCATCGCCGATCATAAATTGCAACTCTGAAGTATCACGAAATGGTCATGTGCAACAAATGGCTTAGTCCATGTTGTGGTCTCTAGTGCCGTGGGTTCCTTGTGTTGAAAGAAAGAACGTATTCTCTGATAGGGCAGGGTTTTTTTTCAACTTTTTCCATAACGTGTGTCTTATTTTAAGGGAAAATTGTCTCATTGAGCTTATCTCCTCCCATTCACGGTCATGTGGACCCTCTACCACTTTCTGGTAATGAAATTCATAGCTTGCAAACACTATAGCAATTATCTCCATGGAAAAGTTCTGATAGGAAAAGAATATTATTTTAACCTTCTTTATTTTGATTTAGCAGCTGGAAACAAGGAAAATGACCAGGACTACTGTGCAACTCATCTCTCTGCAGACTATCACCAACAACTCCACAGACAAAGCTGGGAACCAACACTTTTATGTAATAAGTATTTAGATGTATTTTCAAGTTAAGGTGAGAAAATAGTGCAGGCAGGCTATATTAGCTGATGTCCTGCTATTTGGTAATGCTGCTGTTGTTTAAATAAGCACAGGTGGTTTTTTTTTTAAAAAAAAGTTAATTACATTCCAGGTGACCTTGCAGTTTTTTCTTGGCATGTGGCATTCTTGTGGGTGAATGAGGAGGTGAAAATATCTTTATATACCAAGTTAATTCTAGCGAGCTAAATAGCCACAGAGCAATTTTCTAATGTTGCAAAGGTTTCATTTGGAAGGTGTCCTAGTGTCTTGGAATAAACTTCCTAGAAAATAATGCGATTTGCCTTGTATTGCAGAATATCAAGGAAAATATGTTTTACGTTTTAACTGGAGCCACTTCAGAATTTAGCTGTCTGGATAAGATATTGAACTGTATATAGACCTGCAAAAAATTTGTAAATTCGCTGGTGGTGAAAGTGTGTTTCACTAAGCTGGAATGTTTTCTTTAGAATATGCCTTTTTCAGTGAAATTTTCGGTCGGAAAGAGTTAAAATATTTCCCTTTGATAATATGGAAATACAACAGCTTGACAAGACAAATGTTTCACTTCAATTTTATAATTTTGGTTTTGTATTTATTTTAAATGATATATTAGATTAACCTTCTATATTATTTCAACATCAGTCAAATGAGCGCTTTTGATGTTTCCCAATCAACATTTTTGGGAATATCTTTCCCATGAGAAATTCTGACTTTTTGTTCCTATTCATTATCGAAAACACTCTTTTCTCACCAGTACTCTTTGTACCTAATGTATTACCTACATTTAGCATCTCTAACTCAATAATGCTCATCTGTGTCTGCAAGGTGGTGCCGGGGGCTCTGAGCATGACTGGGTGCAAGGCAGCGGGTGGGTGCAGAGGCGGCTCTGTAGGAAGCCTAGCTGGATCTGTGCCGCCTTCCCGACGAGCTCCAAGTCTTCTCTATGTAAAAATAGGGTTGTCGTATACACCTTAAACCTTTAGGTCTTCTTTGGGGAGCATGATGTAGGTGATGGTGTAGGACCGTCTACCTTAAAGCCTTGCCTTGGCGTCCTGTTACACAAATGATGGGTTTTCTGCTGGTCTGTGTATCTGACTCGGCTCACCTTGTACACAGAAAGCCAGAATTTGGGTAAGGAAAGTGGGACCTGTAGGAGGGGGGGCAACAGGTAGTTAAACTCATCCAGCTGTCTCATCTAACTATTCCTGCAGTGTTATGTGAGCCAATGGATGAGATGCATCATCTTTAAGAAATGTCAAGTGGCAGTTTCTTAAAAATAGCTGTAAGAAGTGAATGAATTTCTTATGAAGGAGCAAATAGGTTTTCACCTCCAAACTCCCATTATTTTTGGACTCCAGGTGTTCAAGCTGTCTCTTGTGGAAAGTACTTTTTGCAGGAGTGGGAGAGACAGAGCTCCAGGAAAATGGATGAAGTCTCTTGCATCCTTTCTGTGTGGCAGCAAGATTGTCGGAGAGGCCAAAAAGATCCAATTGCCTAACCCTGCAGAGCCTGGTTATCCATTTGGAGATCCTTCTGAGTTACTCTAGAGCTTGGCACATCCCCAGTTTGCCTCCCTGGTATCCTGCAGGCTTTCTCCCACTCCAGCAGCATATCTTCTGCAGTAGCTGTGCTATTCCTCCCCTGCAGCCCGTGTGGCAGAAGCTGTTTGCGAGCCTCTGTGGGAGTTACTGCTACGTTCGTGGATACGTACAAGTTTTGAAGTAAAAATACTACTCAGAATAGCTCCGCCTTACTCCTATTCCCTAGAAACACGACTTCAACAAGGCTTACTTTGAGGCGTCTGCGAGGCGCTGAGGGTATGAAAGCGTATTGCAGAGTGAGCGAGCTCATATCATCAAACACAGCAAGCTAGTACAAAAATTTGTTTAAGCACTGTAGCGCGGTGCTGATCTAAAGTGGTCTGGAATACAATAAAAGGTGAATCTTCTTTCAGAATTACAGCAACTAATTTTTTTTTTTTCCCCGGGCCGACTTTGAAGACTACTGTATTTATTCACGTATTTCTTCCTGGTCATTTTGGATATGACTGAAACTGGCTGTTCTTAGAGTTGGACTCCAGCTGAACGAGAGGGTTTTACTCCAGCCTTTGCCTGACCTTGGGTTATAGGCACTTCAGAAAGCAAATGCAGAGCTACACAAACAACCTGGTTCTCCTCTAACTTGCACCGGCCCCCTGAATATGACTTGGGATGGGTTTCCATCGGAGCAGGCTGGTTTGCAGCCCAGCTCATCCTGGAAGACAGTGTGGGACAGTTTTGGGGGAAAAAAACCCCACAAAGTTGCTTAAAAATCAATTGCTGTTATATTCCTTCCCAGAGTGGAGGGGAAAGTTGGGGGGGGGGGGGGGGGGAGGCATGCAGGAGACAGCAGAAATGCATTATGCATTTATTTTTAAGTAGTAATATATCTGAGTCGTTTTAAACCATATTTATTCTCTGGGATGTTTATGTATTCATGCTGAACATGGGATAACAGAGTATATAAGGATATATAATATTAGTGAAGAAGAAAATGACTGCTATAGTACTTTCTACTCTCAGTTCCTTCTCCACTAATGCCCTTACACCTTTCTTTTTCAGGCTTTTTGTAGCATCCTAAACAGAAGGATATTGAAGGGAGCTGATTCTGCTTTGATCCTTATGCTTGTTGTCAAAGCGCTTGGGATTGAAGAGACTGTTGGCTACAATTGACTGTGACAATTAGGAGATGATCAGAGCCCTAGAGTGGAGCACTTAAAGGGTAATTTACATGTCAGTTTGTCGAATAAAAAAAAGATATTCAGCTAAGATTTTTTTTTCCCCTTAGAGCCTTGTAAACTGCAATTTGTGCTCTAGTAAGAAAAACCTGGCAGAGGAGTTAGGATAGCCATTTCCATTTGAAAAGAGGCAATCATAAGGCCACTGCTGAGCCTATTGTCCACTAAAAATGCTGATTTGCAGTCAGGGAGTGAAAGAGTGGAGCCATCACTAAATAGAACCTCGTGCAAGGTAACTCCCCCTTGGTGGCTTTCTAATGTTGGCTGAAGGTTTTATATACCTTAAATCCTGCATTTACTATCATTATAACATTGCTACTGATCATGAATGTCCTTTATCATAACAAAAAAATGAAGGTATTGAGGGGGAGGTGGGTGGAACAGGAGCTACCAGCCAGTTGATAGGCTCACGCCAGCTATCTATTGTATCACATCTTTCTTATTCTCTTGCCTTTTGTATGCCATCACAATTTTCTTCTTGTCACCCTTTGCACTTTGCCATTCAGGCACCTTCCATAACAGTTTTCTCATAGGTTTTCCATACCTATTTACACTTCATTTTAGACACGCTCCCAGTAGATTTTTAACATTTTCCACATTTAACCTGCTGGGAAAGGAAAAGAGAGAGGGAGGTGACAGTAGCTGTTCAGTTCAGAGTTCGCCTTTCTGTAACTGCAGTGTGATTAGGCTATAATAAAGACCGTATGCATACAGGTCTGAGAGAGGACTGAAGTTAAGACAGCTGATTATTAAATAAACTTGTTTGTGTTAAATCCTTTTTTTTTATGCGATGGCTCCGATGAACCTAGAGTTGCTTTGACTGTAGAGTTACATGAACTTATAAAAATATCAAAACCCAACACCTCCCTCATTCTGGTTGGTGTGAGCTGTAGCATATGTGATGCTCCTAACAGTTTAAGGAAGGGATATTAGTGGATACATATAAGAGTCCCGTGCTTGTATATGCAAATAAGTGTATTTATTTTGAGGTTGCATCGTAGCCTTTTCTTCCAGAGATGGCACTGGCTCCTGTTTTGCTCTAATCTCCCCAAAAGAAGAAATGGCCATGTGTGCAAGTTTGGGAACCAGAATTAAAGACTTTGCTTTGTAACGATTACGACCAAGTAGCCTTTGCTGCCCAGACATGCATTGCCTAAAAAACCCAGGGGCTGTGTTTCTGGGGAGGTTTTGTGGCTTTCAGTAAAAGCTAAGCATGCTTAGGGCTCTGATTCACGAGGGCTCTGATTCTGATCCCAGTGGCAGACAGTGGTCAAACACCACCGACTCGAACAGATTTGGGATTTCTGTCTGCGCCAGTAGGGTAAGGATCAGGCCCTGTGTGTCCGTAGGGTCACCAAAATGCCCTTTCCTTAGTTATATGCCTTGTGTCCTTAGGCTTTTTGTATGTTGAACACCAAGACAATGAGGTTTCTATTTCTAAACTTGTGCTAGAAACATATTTAAACCTGGCTTCTGTATGTGGTGAAGAAATACTTCAAAATATTTCGGAAAGGTGCAGCATTCCTCTCCATTGTAAAGTTTAATTCAAACAAAATCTTTTAATACACAGGTTTTCTTCATTAGGAGAATTATAATGATGTCATTTTCTCCAGGATGTTATAAATGTGAGATGGTGGCTTTTGCTCTCTCTTGCTGTTGTACTCAACTTTTTGAACAAACTAATGTTTATATGTGTTTATCTCTGTATCCAATGTAAAGAACAAACAGGAATAAATAAAATAAGATATGAAGAATAAACAGTATGACAGGGCAAGTCTGGAATGACTTTGGCTTCATATGTGTCTGCAGAACTGAAGCAGTGGTAAATCTCGATTTAAAAAAAAATATCAAGCATAGCAGGAGGTCCTCGTCTCCCAGGTAATGGCTAAATGATGAGCAGATGAGCCATCCTCATATTGATTTAAGCATTTTGTTCCAGCCAGTCACAATTAACTTTGATTTGTTTTTACTTTCCTCTTACAGGTCTGCATTTAAAGGACTCTCAGAGCACTAATTCTGGTAACTGCACATTCTCTTGCTGGAAAGGTAATGGATGAATGAATGATTTTGGGTTTCCCTATACTTTAGAATTAACTTAACTCTTTGAAATGAGCAGGAAGAAGAAAGTTTTACTCGGTGGCAATGCATTTTGAAAAGTCTTCATTTTTGGGGTGAAGGTTAAAAAAAAAAAAAAAAAGTCCTTCTGAGGCTTTTGGAATGTAAAGGTGAGAATTTAACTGAGATGTGGTTTTGCTAATGAATTATCAAATCTACTGTTCCCATTACTAAATGTAATTTTTAAATAAATTAATGTATGTATTGATCATAATGCCAGAAAGCATATTACAATGTCCCTAGAATTACTTTTCTTCCTCAAAAGTACGTAAAGAGCAAAAGTCTACATATTCACAGTAAAAATATACTTCCTTATGCAACCCTGGGTTATACAGATTTAGATCTAATTTAGGTTTTAAGTTCATGAGAATAAATCATACCCGTGTAACTGCTTTTTCTACGTGAGAAATTATATTCATGGTAAGGCATTGTACAGCTTGACTTCTATAGGTTTGAAATAGTTAAAGATCATGACAAATTATGTGTAGTGAAATCCTATGACCCCATTCAGTACCTATCTTCTCATTCAGTCTGAAATATTTCCCTTTATTACTTTGTGAATTAATAATATAATGCTGGACAACTACAGATGACTTCTTGTTAATTAGAATTAGAATTTCAGATACGTGATATGATGCATCTGAACTTTCTCTATTTTCTGCTAATAGGACACATCGAGTGAATAGCAAAATGTTTTTCCAGAGCAGGAAGGGAGAATGATCTCCTGATCTAAATAAGATGTTGCTTTGAGGAAAGGCCACCTAACTTAATGCCTGGCTTTCAGTGAAATCTTTCAAAATTGTGGCACTTCTCAAAATTGGATTTTTGAGCAAGTGTTTAACTAGACACCCGTGATGTGGACAAGTCATTTGGTCTCTGTGGTGATGGAGAACCTACTTAGTCTATGGCTTGTATTATATAAATTTGTAGCCTTTACTGATTAGTCTTTTTACTTAATCAGGCCAGATCTTCAAGAGATAAAGAAATAAATATAGCTCCACCATTAACTATGCGGCAGCTGAAGTGTCACAAAATGTATTTTTATCTGATAAATATCAGAGAGACTGAGAACACCCTTTGAGTGCATTTCTGACAGTAAGATGTCTCTAGAGGACCACGCTACTCTGGGTGTCTCATCTCAAGTGAATCTGAAAATTTACCAGGTGTTCCTCTGCATCTCCTGGCTCGCATATAGTCTTGAAAAATCTTGCTCCAGGCATAACACTGGTGGTATATTTCAGGTTTCACTGTACCCCAAAATATTTTAAAACTAAAACTGAGAGTTGAACCTTTGCTGATCTTGTTTCCTTTTTATTTCAAGCTGGGCCTTATTGCAGAGTTTGGGTTAAAAGCATAGTCACAGAAGAGTCTATTCCAATGAAGTTTTCAAAAGCAGGAAAGAAAAAAAAAGAACGTCCTGGTGCAGGTTATTTTTCAAAATTCCCTCCCAAAATGCAGAGCCAAGGCCAAATTTACTGCCAATGTAAATTGAGTTTGTTCTGTTGAGGCAAACAGAACTCACGGGCTCATTTCTGACCACGGAGCATGTAGACCCAAGTTTTGCTTTTTGAAGGCAAATCCCAGCTGAAGCTGAACTCTGAACCTTGTAAGATTTTGCTTTCTCATATGAGAGTGCCTTTACAGTAAATTCACTAAGTTGGCTCTAATATCAAATAGACACCTAACCTTGAAGGCCTGTGCCATGGTCATGCATGTCTGAGCCCAGTAGAGTCCTTGGAGGCTCTGCACATGTAAGGACAGACCTTGCCACTAAATTCATTGGGATTTGATAAGGAATGCTGATGAAACCAGTTCATTCCCATGGCCATTGAGGGGCTGCCTGGCACGTTAGTGTACGTTGACTGGTGTCAGCACTGGCAGGAGTGGTTCATTTGGATGTACCCGAGCAAAGTCCCCTTCTGTCTGGGATAACCGTGATGGTTGGAGTGGAGCTGCTAATTTGCTGCAGTGATGGCGACAGCGAAGTCAGGCTGCAAGGGGAAGAATCATTTGTATTTGCCTTCAGAATGCTGAGGCTCCAATAAAAAAGGTGTAGGAAATATTGGGCAAAATAAAGATCTGCACATACATATTAATTCATTATTTATATAATTCAGGTTTTAATAGTTTGCAGTGTTGATGACATGAATATTAAACTGCAGTGTTAAAGTGGCTCTTAGGTGAAGGACAATAGAGACAAAATATTTAATTCTGGCGAAGTGGTAAAACATCTGAGTTGTTCTCAGTACCATCAAGATACACAATCAAGAGAGTTTAATCCCTCCTCAGCCCAGAGCATGAGGGTTTGCCTGTCTCTCATCCACACGGTCTGTTTTCTCTGATGTACAAAGTACAGAACAGGAGGTGGACTGAAGAAAGATGAGTCCCTACTGAGCAGGGAGTTATCTGGTTCAAAAGCTGCATGGGTGAAGGCGGTAGTGTTGTTCTACATGTTATCCTGAGTTACCACAACCTGCGTGTTGTCCTATCGCAAATGAGGATTGCAAAGTCCTGAAAGTACACGTGATGAGGTAGCGTTGGTATCCACCACCTCAAGCCTCACTTCGTGGTGTGGATGCTGGCTCTGTGTGTGACTGGAAGAGTAACCTGTGTTACCTTCCACTCGGGGTCTCACTTAGGTGACATCCCTGGCACTACACTGATTTCTACGGCGTGGAAATCATGATAATTTTATAGCAACTGGACTATCTGTTCCTTTGCTGAGTAAAAAAAAAAGATGGTAAATGAAAGCACAACTATTTTTATTGTTGGCGATCAAAAGGAAATGACACTTTGCATTCTTATCTGAGAAATAAATAGAAATGCATTACTCTGTACTAGAAAGGAAAATCACAGAAACAATTCAGAATTCCAGTTTGCTTTCCTAAATATGATTTCATAAGAATAATCTCTTATAACCTTTATTATGGAGCATACATACCTGGATGTTTAACATGTTCCTCCTTTTGCTGTTGGATGTACAAAGACTGGACAAAACACAGCAGAGAGTCAAAGCTAACTATGGGGGAAGCCAGGACTCAGCATACCTCTCGCTGAGCTTAAAATGTCAATGTCCCGTAATGTAAGGAAGCATCACTCACTGGTGTTTACTTTGCCTTTATGCTAAATCCTTAGCTAAAGGAGGATATGTCCAGAAGAAAGGAGTTTGAAGAACAGGGCTGAAGAAATGTGGTAGCTGTATTGTACCTGTGATCACAGATTGTCGTTCAAGGTAAGCTAAGGTGTAACTGCGAAAGGTGTAGGGCTGCTTTCCCACCTGCCTGCTGGTAGAGCAGGTGATTTCTGAGGATCTGTTTTCTCCAGACTGGTGCAGGAGGTCTACATGAGAGAGGCACTTACCAATAGAGACGGTCCTGTAATGCACTCGCAGTGCCTATAGTAAACATGGCCTTAATCATGACTACAGAGAAATAATTTCCCTTGACCAGCACTTTGGCTTTGTTGTATATACAATGAACAGATTAGAGCATGCACTTGGAAATAAAGCAGAAGACAGACTTCTAAAAAAAAATAAATTGTACTTACTGAGCCATAGTCACTAGTTAACGTATGCGGTTTTAACTCCATTCAAGCAAGTGGCATCGCTCTGCACGGAGCAGGGACTCGCACCTAAGCTCCAAGCTCTTTGGTATCATTTCAGGGCATCAGATGGGACAGCGGGGTACAAAGTGGCCCCGATGTAAATGTGAATTGGATCTTTCTCTA